>NC_142010.1:158662897-158962897 GCF_049901735.1 Notechis scutatus | reverse complement strand
AATCATAAGACTACGTCTGATTTACTTTGGCCATGTCATGCATGCAAATAGGAATAGTTAGTGGAATAAGAAGAAAGGGCAAGCGAAGAACACTCTGGCTTGATAACCTCAAAACTGATACAAAGATTAACATCCAACAACTGAAAGAAGTTGTGCTTGATAAGATAACATGGAGAGCACTTGCCTAAAAAGTTGCCAAGAGTCTGAAACAATTAAATGGTTTAAACAACATAACATCAAACTATCATTGATTGAATGGTAAGTCAGGCACTATCTGTATTTTAATTAAAATGAAATCAGATTTAGTTTTTGCCCTCGCCCCACTCCTTGAGCATCAAGTAAGGCTTCAGTTTAGAAGAAGTTGTATACCCCTAGCTTAGGAGTTTATTAAGAAACACATGTTTCTGAATAGAATGAGAAAGGGCAGAGAAATGAACAAAGATCTTCTTGCATATATTTGTTTCTATCTGGACTCCTTAACAGAATGGGTAGCTGCACACTGAATTCAATAACAAGATCAAAGGCATTTGGAGCAAGAGGCAGAGGAAGCAGGCGGCTGTCAACAACCTGCAATTAAGGGTAGCTTTATAGCCTGGGAGGAAACAGAAAAAACTTGGGATACTTTGGACCTGATCCAGGAAGCTACCTCACCCTTTCCTTTAGCTAAGGAAGTTGCTTATCTTAAATCCACACAGTGTATATAACTCCTGCTATACATTGTGTCACGTGTGTGTATAGAAGAATAATATCAAACCTTGGGAATCGTCACACGAAAATTAAATTGCCTTCTATATAGCTGCAAAAGTTGACAGAATAAGCAGAAACGGTTAAATTGATTGCTTTGGTAAAAGGAAAAAACACAAGTACTTTTGTTTCTACTTGGAAACTGCTTCTGGACTTCGGTGGAAAAAAATGAAACTTTGATTTTGGGTTTTACTGATTAGATAGATTTTTTGTATAGAATTTGTTGATATAGAAATGTCTAGTTTATACTACTATGTAAAAGTAAAAAGTTGAGGTTTGTGTTACTGTCTTATTTTATTGCACCAAAGGGGAGTTGGAAGTCAATGCCTTTTCTTTCCCTTTTCTTCTGCACTCTTCCCTTCACCTTTCCCTCCCCTATTTTCCCTACTATTTGTCTTTGTATTTTTTGAAATTTATATTATAAACAAATAAAAATGAAAAATAGCTATAACTATAACTATTAGCTATAGCTAACACCTGGCAAAAAAAACCCACATCCAGGCAAAAAATAAAATAAATATTCCAGAAGGGAAAACTGGATCATTTGAGATTTGTAAGTTTGGCTGACCACAGACTATGGTTTATCTAACCTACGGGCTATAGCTTATCTCTCTTTGATATTTGATATTTGTATCCTTACTTAAAAAGAATAAGTTGCTATCTATTCTTGATTGACACACATAGAAGACCCCTCATTAACAATAAATAAAATAGAAGCCTAAGCAAAAAAGACACTAGTAGAAATCTTACCCAGTATGAAAGTTTAGTTTAGTTTACTTTATTGTCATTGCACCTTGTACAACTAAATTAAATATCATCTTCAGTGTACATTATGATTCTAAAAATAAATTCAAACACAACATCCTTCACATTCTATACATTGAACTGAAAACCCCTGATACTGCATTAATATTGCACTATACCAGGGGTCTGCAACCTTAAGCACTCAAAGAGCCATTTGGACCCAATTCCCACAGAAAACAAAACCTGGGTGGGCATGGTCACTCACTCCCACCCAGTCACATGACACCCCCCCAGCCACGCCTACGCAGGTTTTCTGGCTACCGATATTTTCTTTTCTCTGGGAAACTGGTATTCCTCCCCTCTCTCTGTCTCTCTCATCTCGCCACTCTCCCACTCTTTTTCTCTCTCTTTCTCCCTCTCATCTATTTCTCCCTTTTCCCCTCTTTCTCTCATCTTTTTTCTCTCTCTCATCTCATCTCTTTCTCCCTTTCTCTCCCTTTCTCTCCCTTTCTCTCTCTTTCTCTCATTTCTTTCTCATTTTTAAATCCAATTATTTCAGGTTCCCAGATAAATGAAGCTCTTTCGTCCCCTTGCTGTGGCTTCCTGTGGGCTGAACCCACCACTGGCTGTCCCTGCCCCTCGCCCTCCCCTCCCACTGACTCCTCGCCTGCCCTGAAAAGAGAAGTGCGATGGCAGCAGATGGGGGCTCCCTCTGTATTCCAGGGTGGGAGCAAAGTGCCCCTCTGCTTGCCTCTTTTTCCAGGCCTTCTTGATGCTATGCGCACAGGGGTGGGATTCAAATTTTTTAGCAACCGGTTCTGTGTATGTGGCTTAGTTGGTGGGCGTGGCTTGGTGGTCATGTGACTGGGTGGACATGGCTTGGTGGTCATGTTATTGGATGGGCGTGACCAACTCAATATCATTCACATCGAGGCACGCATCTCCTCGCCTGGCCTCTCATGACTGTGGGGATGCTGCAACAGTTGTAAGTGTGAAAAATGGTCATAAGTCACTTTTTTCAGTGCCATTGTAACTTTGAATGGTCACTCCACACAAGCAAAGTACCAGCAAAGGAGGGGAAAAAAATTCCAGAGATGTTCCTGAGACAGGAAGTCCAGTCCTGCCAAGAATGTAATAAGGGTTAACGGAGAGGCAGTTTCTGTAAGCAACACCAGAATGTTTCCTTCCTGCCTTCCTTACAGGATTAGGCCAGTAATTTCTTCTAACAACCGGTTCTCCGAACTGCTTAGAATGTTAACAACCGGTTCTAGCAAATAGGTGCGAGCTGATAGAATCCCACCCCTGTGTGCGCACCTCGCTAAGTTTAAGTGTGCTGCGCAAAGTGCTGCAAGAGCAGCAAGCAGCTATGGAGGTGGCAAGAGGAATATGGGAAGACACGCAACTTTCTCTCTTTCTCTTGAGACACTGACACTGCTGCTCCTGCCGCCTCCATGGCTTTGCCTCACGCAGCACACTTAGTACGCTTCACAATGGGGGAGACTGCGTCCCCTCCTCTTCCTCCTGGAGCCCATTACCACGTGGAGCAACAGCTGCAGCCGGCCCAGCCAGTGTCTCGGGGCAGAAAGTCGCAGGTCTCCCCCAGTGGCCGAGGTGCAAACAGCACCAACAAGGGCCAGAAAAAGAGGCAAGTAGAGGGGTGCTTTGCTCCCGCCCTGGAACTAGTTTCCATCCACCACCATCACCCTTCTCAGGGCAGGAGAGGAGTGAGTGGGAGGGGAGGGCGAGGCCAGCTAGCGGTGGGATCATGCGCAGGAGAGGGCCCAAAGAGCTGCATGCAGCTCTGGAGCTGCACGTTGCCGATTCCCGGTAGAATTCAATAGAATTCAACTATCCTAGTGCCCTGGGATAGAAGCTTTTTTTTCAGCCTATTTGTCCTTGTTTTTATTATCCGGTACCATCTGCCAGATGGTAATAGTTCAAAAAAAGGGTGCCTAGCAAGTACTTTATAGATTTTGCATAAATGAAGACAAAGGTGGTGCAGTGGCTCAGCAGTTAAAGATGTTGAGCTTGTCAGCTGGAGAACTGACATCCCAAGCTCCACACAACAGGGTGAACTTCCATTACTTGCCCCAGCTCCTGCACACCTAGCAGTTTGAAAGCATGCAAATGTAAGTAGATTAATAGGGACCACTTTGATGGGAAGGTAACAGCATTCTGTGTGCCTTAGGTGTATAGCCATGCTGGCCATATGACCACAAAAAGAGATAAGCACCCTCACGACAGACAGGGAAACCTTTTCCTTTTTTTATAAATGAAAACAGTGCTCCAGAAACATAAGAGCAAAGCAATAGAAATGGAAATCATTTTTTAAAAAGAACATCCTGAAATTTTTACTTTACTGAGAACATCAGATATTAAACTCCTCTTAAAATCAATACTTACATTATATCCTACAATTTTTCTAAAGAGCTCAAAATTCCGTTTTTCTGAAACCTAACATTTTCAGCTGAAGGACTAAGATTTTTTTTATGCACAGCTTATCATAAAGCCAAAATAATTATTTTCACATTAGATTCAGAGAGCCTTCCATCATTAAGCATGGTTTCCAATACTATACTTAATGTTGCAGATGAAGTAAATTATAAGTACCTGCATTTCTAAATAGAGTTGAGAACAAAAGTTTCATTCACATGCACTTTCTCTCTCTCTCTCTCTCTTGCCTTCCAAAGTGAAGAATGAACATATGTACCTGCCTGCTAATAATTAATAGTCTAGAACTGTAAATGAACTGCAAAAGAAGGAAGAGCAAAAATAATCAGCAAGAGGAAAAGATCAAAATGAGAACTATTCAGATAATACCAATAAATAACTTCAGTGTTTCAATCCAAAAATAATTGATTGAACTTTCCATTGATTATTCAAAAGAAAGCAAAATAATGAAACAAAAAGTAAAAAAGAAAGAAAACCTTAGCACAATTATTTAAGTTCCTTCCTGGTCAGAACAAGAAAAACTCGTGTTTTCTTTCTTTACAAAGTATAAACAATTTATATACAGCATTAGAGGCTTACAAAGATGTAACACACATTTTAGTTCCTTATTAATGACTACTCCGAATTGTACAGTAATAGAAAACTTTCTAAATTGTCATCTTCATGAAAACTACTTGTAAGGCAGATATTAGCCATGCTCTTTGAAGTACAAGGTAAAAAGCTCTCTTTAGAACTCACTAGGTGATTGAGGTTAGCCCACCCTAAGCTCAACCTACTACACAGATGGTGGTTGTGGGGAAAACAGGATGACAGAGCAATATGTACACCGCCTTGAACTCCTGAGTGAAAGCTGGAATGGAAATATAACAAATAAATAAAGGGATTTCTCTGTGAAGGCCAAGATCATGAGGTACTCATTCGAAGTCTCTTCATGAAGCATAAAACTCGTAAAGGCTGGTTAGGTACTCCCTTTTCTATGCCTATCCTAGAAAAGGATTGAAGAGCCCTTCTCTGAAAATGGGTATTACAATGCACATAACTGATAATAAAGTACAGCTTTCTTCTATCATCAGTTCCATGTCCCTCCACCAATAATTATAGACTACAATCTCCTTAAAAAAAATCTGCCTGTTGATTCTATAGATAACAATGCAAAAATAATTAAAAATAAACCAAGCTCCAGATGGACCAATTTAGATGTGCACAAGAGAACTATTATACCTAGAACAACCATTAAATTTTGGGCACTGGCTCAAAATCTGCCTCAAAGGGTGGGGACAATGATTTTGCCATTAAGTGCCTATCCATGCTCAATGAAATAAGTGAAGGATGTGCTTCCTCTTTCCCTTTGTTTTAGCAAGACAGCTGGGCAAGGAAATGAAGGGCTATTTGATGATGCTGAAAAAGAACATTGAGACTAGATGACCTACAAGGACCCTTCCAACTCTGATTATCTGCAAGTCAGAGAAAATCAATTATACTGGGGAGTACACATTTGAACGAACATCTGAATAACCGATAATACCTAAATATTGGGTTCAGATGATCAGGGCAAAAAATCTTCCCTCCCTCTGGGCACCTTTTCCAAGTTGCAGACTTGAGAAAAGTCCACACAGAAAGTGGACTTTGATAGGACTTCTTGCAAGGGTGCCCTTGATAGCTCAAAGGAATGGGAGTCCACGAATCTCAACTAGGGAGAAAGAGGAGACCGAAGGAAGAATTGGGGGCGGGGTGATTACTCCTCAGGAGGCGAGGGTCTTATAGCTGCCCGAAAAAACGCTTCTTGCCGCAACTGAACCCTCGTGTCTCGCCTCCCCCTCTGCTTGTCCCTCGCGAGAGGGCTGCCCTTGCATGCACGCGGGCGTCCATCCGTTCCCTCACCGGTTAATACGGTGCGCGAAGGCCCTTCGCTCCGGAGCCGCCATGCCCTCTCCGACGCGAGCGCGGCCGCCGCCGATCCTTCGCCCGGGAGTCCCGGCGCGCGAAAGGGCGGAACAAGGCTGCCTTGGGAGGGAACCGCCGCCTGGGGGTGCGAGCCTCCTGAGCCGAAGGCAGCGACCGAGCGAGCAGGGGGCGGAGCCCAGGCGGGGTCCTCGGTGCCAGCGGCAGGGACAAAAGCGCTCCCTGTCGGCTTCAAGCGGCAAGCGCCGCGATTTCATCTCCGCCCACCCTCTTCTCTCCGGTTCCCAGGCTTACTTTCTCCTTTACCTCGTTTCTCGAATTGGTCGCTTGGGGGTGGGGGTGGGGTAAAAGCAATTAGAGGCTGTGGTTGAAGGAGAATCTGTTCTCAGTGATAAAATTAGTCTTAAAATATGTACTAAATAAGAAGGAACGAGAATGCCTCTGGACATGGGCAGAGTCTATTCTTTCCGTTTCTGATGTCCCGCTCCGGATATGCATAGCCACTTCTCTGACTGGTAATATGTCAACAAACAAACTTCTGGCCACGAAGAATTCCCACGAGGAATTAAGTACTGCGGTAGATGCCAAAAACTATATCGGAAACGACATTTCTTCCTGCCAGGGAACGCCTAAGGCTATTTCTGTTGAAACACGAACGTGCATCGTTTAAAAACAAGGAAAGTAGTTTGTTTTTTTTTTTTTTTTTTTTTTAAAAGATCTTCAACTCGATATAGACAGCAATTTTATTTGTATTCATTAGGGAGCACAATAATGCTTCTTTGACACTGGAGCATTCTGCATAGGACTCTGCTTATTAAATCAAAGCCTGCGAAAATGCATACAGTTGATTATGATTAGTATCAATGGAAAAGGTCAATAAGCCTCAGCTTTGGATAAAAGATTTGTAAGGTCTGGCAATACGCTTAAGCCCACAATGAGCCAAAATAAGGATTTAAACAGAGGCTTGAAAAACAAAAATCAGACTTTATTTTGATCAAAGCAAAGATTCTGGGTAAACCTTTCCAAAGATATATAAAAGAGATATGAGAGAAAAGCTACATCTAAGAGAAGATGTGGATTCTTTTTATACCATTAGCTTATCCCTAATTCCTAATTATTATATTATAATAATTCCTAATTATCCCCTAATTCCGGCTTCCTAACCTAGATTTGCATCTTCTTCATGGTCCTGTAAAAGATAGATGCCTTCCCACCAGTGTTATCTCATCCTTGGGGCATTCCTTTGTTCTCCCAATTAACCACTTGGCCCCCTATTGCTACACGGAACTAGCAATACAGGTGTGTCTGCCCTTTGAGATATGTGCCAGTCTCTAGATGAAACAAGGGTAAGAATTATGATAGATTCAGATAGCAGGAGGATATGTTTGATATGCCTTAATACAGGAAGATACAGAGGCATAATGTAGGGTATTTGTGTTACAGAGAACAAATTTTATAGAATAACAAGTAAATGCTTGAATAACAAGTTTCTACTAAAGCTATTATAATATATACTACTTTTATTGATTATATCCTTATTACTACTTTCCTTCATTCCTCCCTTTTTGCTTAAACAATAGAATGCTTTCTATCGTGATGAATGAGGGGTGCATATTTAGCGGGGATCCTGCCTTCAGTAACTCCTCTTCCTCTCCCCCAATCATCTTTTTTCTCAACCTCAGTGAGATCAAGATGTATGGAATGGGGAATTTGGGAAATTGAAGTCCAACACTACACTAAATGTTGATGGAAAGAAAAAAACCAACAGCCACCAAAAAAAAAGCTCTCTTGAAATTTTTCTAGCAGACCAGGCCTGAAAACAGCCACTAGATAGCAGAAAACAAATAAAGAAAGCTAATTCTTCTGCCATCTAGGCCTGGTCTGGATTTGTGCAGCCTAGGGTTACCAGATACCCGAACAAGCAAAAGGACAATTGGAAAGAAATACAAATGGGGGAGGTGGGACACTAACTCTTCAACTTTCGTGATATCTGTGACAAAAATTGCAAAGAAAAAACCCTGCAAAATTGTATTTAGGCCTACAAATATAGGGAATTCTGCCAGCAATATTGTTCAATTGCAATATTTTCCAAAAGAATTTCAAGAACATATCCTAGCAACAATATAGTATTAGCAATGAGCTTTTCAAATTTCATCTACCATAATGAGTCGTGATCTATAGACTATAGGTAGTTCTTATTTAGCATCCACTCATTCAGCAACTTTTTGACATTAACAACACTGTACAAGGGGTACTCACGTTGGGCCTTCATGTTTGTGGCTGTCATAAAATCCCCGCGGTTATGTGATAACAACTTGGGTCCTTGGCAACTGCTTGCAGTTATGACCTCACAGCATCCTTTAGGGTCCTTGGCATTTGAGATCTTTATTGGCTTCTAACAACAAAAGCTAATGGGGAAGATCACAGGTCACAAATGGAGATCACATGAGTATGAGAGTATGGCATTCACCTAACAACAGCAACTAGGACTGTCAGAACTTCAGTTCTAAGTGATGAACTTACTAATCCAAATTATCATTGGTAAGGAAGAACTACCTATAGAATGATCATACATTTGAAGGAGTTGAATTGAAATCAGTGGCTGGAATCAGGAAATGTAATTCAAGGTTGTGGAGTCTGTTCACGGATGTAGGAAATAAACACAATACACAAACGTTTGCATGACTACTGTTATGAAAAGAGTCTAACATTCAAAACATGCTCACATATATACACATATATACACGTTACTAAAAAAAACAAGACATTTGATTTTTAAGGCTATACCTGCTGAAGGATATGAATATTTCCCGGATATCTTTTCACTTCTGAGAAAAGTACAGAATACGTTTGTAGGAAGGGCTACCTTAAGTCAGGAAGACTTAAGGTAGCCCTTCCTACAAACGTATTCTGTACTTTCCCCCAGTATTGCTCCATCCAAACCATATGAAATTTTAGCATCTCCTCACACATGAATTCTTAAAAAGGAGAGAAGAAAATTAATCAAGCAGAAAATTTGAACCAAAAAAAGGTGACTAAGTGTTTCCAATATCAAATACTTTGAAACAAGGAGTGAGTATCTTTGGTCACCTAGATATAATTTAATGGCCTGTACTGACTATTACTGTATTTTAAAGAAAGTGCAACAGGAATGACTATATTTCTTCTAAGGATGAGGGGAAAATGTGACACATTATAAATATTAACAAAGATTTATAATAGCTCTCCCAGACATTTTCCCTCCTTCATTTTTCCACTGTTAATAAACTGAGCAAGTTTGTTTGGGAGGAAAGAGGGAATAATGAAATCTTTATCTTGCGGAACTTACAGTAGATTGTAGATATTGTACGAAAAGAAGGGTGTTAGTATATGGTAACAAGCAATCAGGAGGAGTCAGGAAGCATTTTTATTTTAAAAAATATATAAATCATGAGCTTTCATTCTCTTCATCAGATGCAATGAAATGGCTAGACCAGACTTGTCCTACCCACTGCTCACAGGCTGCATGAGACCCTGGATAGCTAGTAATGTAGCCCCACAAAATCATAAACATTCAATGTTATTAAGGTGACCAACAGTACTCCTTTAGGGAGGACAGTCCTCCTTTTGTAAGTTCTGTCCTCTCTCGAAAAGTGTCCTCCTAAATGTCCCCCTTTTTGATATTTGAAGACTAATCTGTAAATCTCTGTATTTGATTGATGCTGATCCGATCCGTTGTGTGTGATATGACGTATTTGTATTTGACATGGCGATTCGTCAAGGCTCGGTACAGTGCGGCGAGACGCGATTGTGAGACACATGCGCTTCACACAGGAGAATTGTTTTGAGAGAGTGTACTGTACACAAGAGTGCGCCATGTGCAAGAGTGTGCTGCGCGCAACTGGCTTTGTTTTTTTTCTTCTATTTATTTGTGTCCTCCTTTCCATTGTAAAAAAGTTGGTCACCTTAATGTTATACTATATAAATTATGGGGTTTGGGGTTTCTGAGGATGGCTGCTATTTTTCTGTCTGTTTTGAAGGCAGTCTTGATGTGGTGTCTGTATAGTATGCTTACTAAAAAAAAAAAAAAAAAAATGGCAGCCATCCTCAGAAACCCCAAGGCCTAAATTGACCTGGAAAACCAAGGCATATACTGAAGTCCTGTTGCATCATGCCCGGCCACATACATTGGGCAGACACTATAGAAGATAGAATAGAAGAATAAGCACCCGCCTGGATGAACACAAAAATGCAGTCAAAAAGCTGGAACACACTTCCTCACTAGTCCAACACATGGAAGCCACAGGTCATAGCATCAACTTCAATGGCACCAAAACCCTAGCCACTTATAGAAAACCCTAGCCACAGAATCATCAGAGAAGCCATAGAGATTGAAAAAAAGACCAGAAAGCATGAATAGAAGAGATGATTCCACCAGGCTGTCAAGCATTTGGAAGCCTGCACTCACAAAAAAAATCTCCACACCACAAGCCAGGCAAACACCTGGGCACAAACAGATCCGCCTGACAAACTGCCTTAGCTCAAACACATCCCAACCAGGCACCCAGATGAAGCCAGCTTCTAACTAATGATGCAAGTCCATTTACCCGAAGCCAAGCTGCACTAAAGGCCTCCAATAAAGTAACAGAATGCTGCCAGCCAATCAAGATACAAAAGAGCCAAAAACAGACAGAAGATATTAGAGACACCAATCAAGCAGAACACAGCAAACTCCGAGACCAATAAACACAGACCAAGACTCCCAACCAATCAGGATGAAGAAAAAACCATTCTGGCACAGCAATAGGCTGCCCCAAATTTAAATCTGAAACCACTGTAAAAGTCTGACTCACAGACAGACACAATACAGAAGCCTGATGATGGCAGATGAGATTCTGCTGAAACGTTGCTACAACTTTAAAAGCACCACTACTATGGCGTGGAAAATACCCGAACAAAGTTGAAGGCTATATATATATATATATATATATATATATATATATATATATATATATATATATATATATATATATATATATATATATATACATACATACATACATACATACATACATATATACACACACACACACACACATACACTATATATATATATATATATATATATATATATATATATATATATATATATATATATATATATATAGTGTATGTATGTGTGTGTGTGTGTGTGTGTGTGTGTGTGTATATATATATATATATATATATATATATATATATATATATATATATATATATATATATGTATGTATGTATGTATGGCCTTCAACTTTGTTCGGTATTTTCTCACGTCATAGTAGTATATATATTATATGTGGTCCATGACAATTCCTCTTCACTCAGTACGGCCCAGGCAAGCCAAAATGTTGAACATGCCTTAGCTAGGCTCATGTAAGATTTAAATTGGGTTGAGGCTGTACAGGAGGGAAGATAGGCAAAGTGATTGTGTAGATGCAGGCTACATGTGAGAAAAATAAAAAGTATCAGTTAAATGTTACTTTTGCAATTTAATGAAAAAAGATGTTATCAGAATATTTCTGAATTTTCACAGATAATTGGGTTTTTCATTGGGGGTAGGCTGGGAGTTTAAGGTGATCTCTGGAAGAGGAGAGAGATGCTATGTGGTTCAGTAAGTCTTGCTGATAAAGAAGGCAATAAGATTTCTACCTTGAGTACACTAAAATGCAAGACACATACCTGTGATTCAGAGTGTTGATGGCTTAAGTATAAGATTAAACAACCAGTAAATTTGCATTGATTATTGCAACTGTTCCTGATGCTCAGTTTGTGGGAGGGAGGCAAGGGCTGTTTGAAGACTGATTCCCACATTCAGAATGCAGAATACGGAATAACAGACTTGGAAGGGAGCTTGGAGGAGAGCCTATACCATTTCAGACCAATGGCTGTCTAATCTCTTCTTAAAAATCTGTAGTAATTGAGCATCCATTCTGGAAGCAACCCGTTCCACTGGTTAATTGTTCTCACTGTCTCACTGAAATTTCTGCTTAGTTCTAGGTTTGATTGTAAGATATCATCCATTACTTCTGATCCTGCCCTCAGATGCTTTGAAAAATAGGTTGACCCTTCTTCTTTGTGACAGTCTCTCAAATATTGGAACACTCTAATCCTTGTTTTCACTAGTCTAGACATACCCAATTCCTGAAACTCTTTTAGCTTCCAGCCCCCTAATCATCTTTATTACTATTCACTGTACTCTTTCCAGCATCTCAACATCTTTCTTGTATTGTGGTGATCAAAACTGGATACAGTATTCCACGGGTAGTCTTACCAAAACAGTAGTACTAAGACTTCACGTGATCTTGATACTATCCTTCTGTTGATGCAGCCTGGGACAGCATTGGCTGTTTTGGCAACAGCAGCACACTGCTGGCTCATACTTAAGTGGTTGTCCACTAGGATGACTTGCTCCCACTCATAATTACTGCTGTTGAGCCAGTTACCTATTTAGAACACTTGGTGTACACTTGGTTTTTCTTGCGCAATGTTCAAGTCTGTCAAGATCCTTTTAGATCTTGAGCCTATTTTCTAAATTATTGGCAAGGATTGTGCAGTACAATTATCTTGTTGTCTGAATACAGTGGTTTCCTTTGAGAAATTGATAGGATTTTTGTTTCAATAATAGCAATGAATTGGTCCCATCACATATCCCTCAAATAAGTACTGTTTTACTGCTTAAAATGTGAGCAAACACAAGGAACTGGTTCATATATATTTTTTTGTAAATTTTATTTGAATTTTCACAAAGAGAAAAAAATACAAATAAAACTTATTTGAAAGCAGCATAATCCTGGGTTACATTTCTTCGTACAGACACAAATTCAGATTCATGCTCATTTTTATATTCTATTCCATATCTTATTACTATTTTACATTTTCTGCATAGCTTCTCCCCTCTTTTAATTTTCTCAATTTTATTTTAATTATCTCATCTCAATTCAAATCATTGTATTTATATTTTTTGTCTGTCCTGTTTCAATTATCTATTATCTTTTCTCATTAAACAAAATTTCTCCTGTAGTTACTGATTGGAGTATGACGCCTTCATATCTTTTCCCTAAAGTTGTAACATTCAATATAAGACATAACTTCCATTCGGATTCTGCTTGGTACATTCTTAAAATACACACTGTATTCTTAAAAAAAGAAAAAAATTATAAATGTATATAATTAAAACAACATTCCATTCCAATTCAATTCTATCATTAATATTAATATTCATTAAAGTCTTAACATCTTTAACATTACTTTTCAATTAAATATCATACTTCTATGGGAACAATTATAAGCTTTCCATAGTTAATTCCCTCCCCTCTTCACTTATATTTTATAAAACATTAACTAATTAAAATGTTCCCGTTCTTTCCTAATTCAATTTTCTCATTTATTTTATTTCACTTATTTTATTCACAAACATTTCACTAAATTACACTAACTATTTTATCCCTCATTTTAATCATACGTTGTTTCCAATTTTCTAAAGTTATTTCTATTACTAATATAACAATACAATCTTATGTACCTTTACAGAATCCCTTTTTCAGTTAGATTTTCACCCGGTATCTCTAAATAGGTCCTGTTTCTCTATATCTTGCTCCGGTCCTTTGTAACTTCTTTTCCTTTCCTTCTTCCCTCTCTTCTTCTCTCTCCCCTTTTTACCCCCTTGTCTCTCTACCTCTATTTCTCTCTTCTGTATTCCCCTTTTCTGTTGCTTTCCAGTATTATATTTATTTTTCAAATTATTTTTCTTTTCTTTGGTTGTTTTTTTAAGTCTTAAATTCTCCATTCTCTTTCCCCCCTTTCCTTTTTCTTCCCCACATAAAATTACTTGTTCATTAAAGATGGCTTCTTCTTTGTCCCAGTCTTCTTTTTTTTTAAAACAAATTTTATTAGTTTTAAAGACAAACAAACCATCATTAACCATTGAGTACATAAAACCTCTTTCCGTTATAAATTTTTACAAGTCGGATAAAACATTATTTTATATAATATAATTCTATTTTACCCCATTTCCATATGAACATATAAATATCTTTTAGCAAATTTCTCATTATTTCTCTTTACTCTTATTCAATTTCATTATTATTATTTTTTTCCTATATTTATCCATTTTATAGTCATCATCTTCATTTCTCTCTGACTTGTTTACCGTTATTCTCATCCAACATTCCTCCAAGGTTTTATCAATTCTCAAACAAACATAAACACACAAAACACAAAAACATAAAACTTCTTTTTAGAAAGTAGCTTGGCCCTAGATTACCTCTCTTTATATGGACTTCAATTAAATTCATGTTCATCTTATATGCCATTACCTATCTTATTTACCATTCTATATCTTCTATATAGCTTCTCCCCGCTTTTCACTCTTCTAAATTCTATTTTATTTATTTCATTTTAATTTAAATCATTATACTTGTATCTTTTGCCCATTCTTCCCAAATTATCCATTTATCTCATTCCCTATAGTAAAAAAAGGATTTCTCCTGGAATCACTAATCAAAGTATGATGCCTTTCTATCATCCCCCTAAATTAACATTTAAAATAACACCTAGTTCCCAATCTGATTCTGCTTAGTACATTCTACCTACTAACTTTTAAAAAAAAGAAAAAATAGTAAATCCAAAATGATTAAATACTTAATTAAATAATAAATCTAAATATTAAATCTTGTAACATTCCAATTATCTATTTCAAAAACAAATGCTACAGTAATAAATGTATAATAACATCAACACAATAATCAATTAAACTCTGTAATTAAACTCAATGTTTTAAACATTCCTTTTAATATTTTGTTAAATTTTGAAGTCTATCATTACTAAACATTTCAATATTTTAATCTTTTATTAATTCTTAAAACATTCTAATTTTCTATTTCTAATACAAATACTACAATACCATCTTATGTACCTTGCAGAATCTTCTTTTTAAAAAGATTATACATTACTCTTTATCCCTAAAAAAAATTCCCTTTTTCCCATCTTGTTTCATACCTTTGTGGCTTTTTCCCCCCTTTTCCCTTCCTTTCTTTTCCCACCTGGCCTTTTTACCCCCCCCTCTTCTAACCTCCGCATTTTTAGCTTCCCCTCTCTGTTGTATTCCTTTTTTCTTTTGTTTTCTAACATTGTGTTGATTTTTCATCTTATTTTTCTCTTTCTTGGGTGTTTTTTTAAGTCTTAAGTCCTTCATTTTCCTTCCTCTCTTTCTCCTTTCTTTCTTAATTAAACCTTTGGATTCATTAAAGATGGCTTCTTCTTCTTCTTCTTCTTCTTCTTCTTCTTCTTCTTCTTCTTCTTCTTCTTCTTCTTCTTCTTCTTCTTCTTCTTCTTCCTCCTCCTCCTCCTCCTCCTCCTCCTCCTCCATCTGTTGTTGTGTTTGCTGACAAATAGCAAGCGCCATTTCTAAAAAATGAAAGGCTTCTTCCACAGCGTCCTTGCCTTCTTTCTTTATTTTTCCATATTCCTTTCTAAGTTCATCAACAGGTAAAGCCATTATAAACCTTTTCTTTTTTTCTTTTTCCCCCCCTCTTCGTCTTCTTCTTAAAACAACCAAGATGTTTCAAAAGTTGAAACAATTCCCCAAAGTCCCAGAGTCATCAATCAGTCCAAATAAAGCACAAAGTTCTCACTTTCTCTTCCGGGGGTAATATCAATAAAAGGGGAAAAAAAGCCCAGTCTGTATTTTAAAGCCTTGTTGCAATTAATTCAAGGCATCTCCTCCAACAAGATCTTAATATATATATATATATATATATATATATATATATATATATATATATATATATATATATATATATATATATATATATATATATATATATGGTGTTGGCTTGGTTCGGGTATTTTCCCACGTCATTGTAGTTCTTTTAAAGTTGTAGCAACGTTTCAGCAGAATCTCATCTGCCATCATCAGGCTTCTGTATTGTGTCCGTCTGTGGGTCAGACTTTTACAGTGGTTTCAGATTTAAATTTGGGGCAGCCTATTGCTGTGCCAGAATGGTTTTTTCTTCATCCTGATTGGTTGGGAGTCTTGGTCTGTGTTTATTGGTCTCGGAGTTTGCTGTGTTCTGCTTGATGGGTGTTTCTAATATCTTCTGTCTGTTTTTGGCTCTTTTTGTATCTTGATTGGCTGGCAGCATTGTGTTACTTTAATGGAGGTCTTTAGTGCAGCTTGGCTTCGGGTAAATGGACGGCTATCATTAGTTAGGAAGCTGGGTTTCATCTGGGTGCCTGGTTGGGGTGTGTTTGAGCTGGAGGTATCAGGGGGATCTGTTTGTGCCCAGGTGTTTGCCTGGCTTGTGGTGTGGAGATTTTTTTGTTTGTGAGTGCAGGCTTCCAAATGATTGACAGCCTGGTGGAATCATCTCTTCTGTTCATGCTTTCTGGTCTTTTTTCAATCTCTATGGCTTCTCTGATGACTCTGTGGCTAGGGTTTTCCATAGTGGCCAGGGTTTTGGTGCCATTGAAGTTGATGCTATGACCTGTAGCTTCCATGTGTTGGACTAGTGAGGAAGTGTGTTCCAGCTTTTTGACTGCATTTTTGTGTTCATCCAGGCGGGTACTTATTCTTCTATTGGTCTGTCCAATGTATGTGGCCGGGCATGATACATATACATATACATATACATATACATATACATATACATATACATATACATATACATATACATATACATATACATATACATATACATATACATATACATATACATATACATATACATATACATATATATATATATATATATATATATATATATATATATATATATAGTCCTCTCCCTTCCCACTTATAACAAAGAGCCAAATTTTTACCTTCTATAAAAAGACAGGTTTCTCAATGTCCATTTGTTAATTCCATAGGGAAGGAGAGTAAACTTTCCCTTTCAGCACCTCAAATTCGCTGCTTGAAAATCTCCTCTGGGAACAAAGTATCATTCAAAAAGTCATGGTTTTCAGGATGTTAGGTATATCTTAAAGTCCTGGTTCAGCCAAAAAAACTTTCTCTTCAAAACTTTCTCCCTCTTCCTCCTGCACAGTCTTACCCAGCTGCCAGCTTCTTCGTGGCGGCCATTACAGACCGCCGCTCCACCGCCTTGAGAGAAGGGGGTTTTGCTGGCTGGGGAGGGGGTCTGCGATGCCCCCAAACCCCTCTCTGGATCCCCCCTATCTTCGGCTGCCTCTACGGGGCAGCCTTAGCCTCCAGACCCGTCGGGATAGACGGCTAGCGCAACAGGGATCGCGCAGGATCGCGAATCCCTGCTGCCGCTGAAGCCTGGCAAACCGGAAGTCGTCCCAATCTTCTTGTTTTGCAGTCTTTTCCTGTTTTTTCTCATAGTTCCACATCTCCATTTCTAAGAATTGAAAAACGAAGCCAAAAGAACCCTTCCCTTCTTGTGCATCTTCTTTGTACTTTTTAAGTTCCATTTTAAATTCATCCAGAAGTGGTGCCATTGTATAAATTTTTAAACAACCACCCGATTGATTTTAGTTATTCAAATGTAATAACCAAGAATCCAAAGATCACCAAATAATCCAAATACACGCAAGCTGTTTCTTTTTTGCTCTTTTTTTCACTTTCTCTTCCTGGGGTTACTATTTAGTTGCAAAGTTTCAGTTAAAATGTATCTTTTAGAAGTCTTGTTGAAGTTTTACTTTAGTTTCGTTTTAATTCCAGGCAGTCTCCTCCCTCTTCCAGATCCTGCCCTTATTCTTTTTGTCCCCCTTCCTGCTTATGAAAAAGAAAGTTTTTAATGTCCAGAAATCTTTATTATCCCTTTGGTATTTTGTTTTATTTTCAGCTTAATTGCCTATTGATGTCAAAGCGGATTTTTCCAATTTCTTATTTAAGTCTCTTAGTTGTCAGTATAGGGAAGGAGAGAGAAGGGGAAAAAGCCAAACCTTTCCCTTTTCACTTTCCTTCGCTGCTTCCGACTCTTCTTTGGGAGCGATGTTATTTTTTGTAAGTTTAAATTCCAGGGTACCTTGGTTGTTGCTTTTACAATTTAACCCGGTCAGCCAAAACTTTCACTTCTTATCTTCCTCCTGCACATTCTTTTCCGGTCGAGTTCTTCTTTGTGGTGGCAATTTCTGACCACCGCTGCAACTGCCTTCGAGAAATGGAGTAATGGCCAGCTGAGGAGGAGAGATGTGGCTCTCTTCGACCCTGCTGGCAGTCTCCCCCCTCTTCACCACCTCTATGGGGTGGCTTAGCCCCGAAACCAGCTGGCTCGCGGCACTCCAGCGGCAAGCCCAGACAGAAACTGTGCACGATTGCGGATTTCTGTCTGTCGCCGAAGCCTTTCAAACCGGAAGTTCGGAACTGGTTTATTTAGATGAAGCATGAATATTCAGATTTATACAGTGGTGGGATTCAAAAAAATTTACTACCAGTTCTGTGGGTATGGCTTGGTGGGCGTGGCAGGGGAAGGATAATTTAAAATCTCCAGTCAGAGATGGTATTTACCGGTTCTCCAAATTACTCAAAATTTCCATTACCGGTTCTCCAGAACTGGTCCGAACCTGCTGAATACCACCACTGGATTTATACCAGATGCTTAATATTATATTTCCCATTAATCCCACCATGTGGGTCTGATAACCAGGAAATTTTATTTTCCAAAGCCAATGTAGGCCAGATAAGGAATAATGGATGAAACTGAACAAGGAGAGATTTAACCTGGAAATAAGGAGAAATTTTCTGACAGTGAGAACAATCAACCAATGGAACAGCTTGCCCTCGGAAGTTGTGGGAGCTTCATCACTGGAAGCTTTCAAGAAGAGATTGAACTGCCATTTGCCAGAAATGGTGTAGGGCCTCCTGCTTGGGCAGCGGGGGTGGACTAGATGACCTACAAGGTCTTCCAACTCTGTTAATCTGTAATCTGAAATTACAATCCCAAATCTTTGAAGAGTACCATCTTGCCTACTCTTGCTTTAAGCTCATCTTTTCATAAAACCATTTCCTCTAGGCTATGATGCAACATGTTCAGAATTGGGATGTAGCTGGATTAACTATATAATGTCTATATTTTTAAAATATGTTTTGTACAGTCCAAAGTACTTCCCTTCCCATTTCCCCCCACCCCAGCAACCTGTGGAGTAGATTGTTCTGAAAGAGAGTCACTGACCCAAGTCCTCCTGGGAACAGACACAGTGTGAATAGACCTGAATGTGATTTTTCCCAGGCCCACTCTCATACCTTAACAATTAACTGCACAGCCACTTTCCTCAACCCACATGCAGTGAAGGAGATTGTAGATTGTCTGGAGGATGCTGGTCGAAGAACTTGGCATATATTTTTACTTGAGTATTCTTTGACAGAATTAGGAGTGGTTAAACAAGTTGAGCTTAGATCAATAAATGCCAATTTCATTTGGCACGTTCTTCAAACTAGTAATATCTAATGGTCTTAGCAGGTTCCCAGGTGTCTTACAATATATTGAAAGTTATTATTATTTAGTGTTAAAAGTTAAAAATTCTGTAGCAATATTTTGTTCCAACAGAGTCACCGCAGGAAAGACATGGCCAGTCTTTTAGAAAAGTTTTTGAACTTTCACAGTTGGATATTGGGATTTACATCTCTTGGGGAGGTCATATGAATTATTTCAATTGATGTCATTTATGGGATGAAATAAGATAAATTGCAGCAACTGATTGATCTGTTGCACTTGTGAGAAGCTCCCCCCTTCTCCTAGAAAATAAACTATTTGGGGGGACATTAAAAGAGGCAGATAGAATATTTTCCTCAAAGGAGAAATGGAGAAAAATCTTAACAAAGGCAGAAAGCAGCCCCAGTGTTCCTGCCATACGAAAACAACCTCAAGCAGAAGCTTGAAGAGGCTGGTTTTTTTGAATGGAGATTTTTATATCCATTCAGAAAGAGTGGGCCAATCTATTCATAAGCAATAAACTCCAAATAAGGAACACAATTAGGCAAGCCAGAATTGACAAAATTAGCACAGAAAAACACCTAGGATTTGTATTTTCCCTTTTGCCTGTAGAGCCAGTCATGACCCCTACATGACCCCATAGGAATCTGGCAACAGCCATTAATATATTAAGGGACACTATTACACAGGAACTCAATCACAAAATCCCAAAGAATATATAAAAGCCCACCTATCCCAACTCCATTTGGTCAGCCACCCCAGAAACATTCTGCTGTCACTGAAGTTTTTTGCATCCATATAAAATAAACCTTCTTTCCTTGCAGCCAGTCTCCATTTTATTTTCAGCGTCTTTCTCCCAGTTTTGGAACTGGGCCAGATTTTTCTTTCAACACACTGTAAATTCCATTGCACAATAGTCCAGTAAAACACGCCTTCTATTTTTAATATCTTTGTTGCAATTTTTAAAAAACAAACAAACCAATCCCAAGACAACAAGTACAAGATGGTATAGAACTAAATAGCCTATAATATGACAGAAGTGAAGCAGAAAAATTGCATATAAAAATGGAGCTGTTAGTAAATATTTGAGAAGTTGGTGCTTTAAAGGCACATTTCCATTGTTTGGGATCTTTAATAGACTTTCTAGCTCCTTTGCATTAGTGAGGCCTATCTTAGTGCTCTATTGTAGGCCTCTGAGGCCTGGATACAGCTGGTTCTTCTCAGTCTGAACTAGTGCAATGAGATTTATGTGTACCCCCATTTAAAGCTTATCTTTCATTTTAACATGGAATTATTTACTATTATTAATTTGTCAAATTTAGGTACTACCCATCTCACTCTCAAAGTGACTCAGTGTACAGTTTAAATTAACAAGAACAAGATTGAATGATACGTGTGCTCATCGAAGACTTACTATTCCCAGTAGATTGCAAAACATGGAGTTGACGATAGAAGTTGACAAAAGATTTCTGTTGTGACAGTGATTCAAATTCTTGTTAGTGAGGAAGAAACAGAACATTAGGAAAGATCCAGGGGTGGGATTCAGCTAGTTTGGTCCAGTTTGGGCAAACCATTTATTACAATTTTGCGCAGTTTGGAGAACCGACAAATCGCGCCACTGGCTGGCCCTGCCCACCCTGTCCCACCCAGTCACTCTTCATCTCGCCCACTTGCCCGCCATTGCTGCCTGCATTCTCCTTCCCGTGCCATCGCTGCCTGCAGCCTACCTTTGCCCACCTGCCATCACTGCCTACCTTCCACTGCAGCCCTGCCTGATCTGATCTCCCTGAGTGAGTGAGGCTCTGCAAGCCCTGGTCACCTACCTGCCACGACCACCACTGCCACCTTTAGTTGAGTCTCAACTCCGGGCCAGATGCCATCTTCGCCTGCCCACCATCTTTGCCTGCCTACCATTGCTGGCTGCCTTCCGCCATGGCCCTGCCTGATCTCCCTGGGTGAGTGAGACTTTACAAGCAAGCCCCGGTCACCTACCTGCTGCCACCACCGCCAGCCCCAGTTGAGTCCTGATTCCCGCCATCTTCGCCCGCCCACAATCTTCGTCCACTTGCCATTGCTGCCTGCCTTCCACTGTGGCCCTGCCTGATCTCCCTGGGTGATAGTTTTTGATTAATATTTTAAAACTTTCTTGTTAACAAAATCTAATTTTGTTTATCTTTTTTATTCTTATTTAAGCATTAAAGGCATGAAATAATAAAGTACATTTTGGTATATCTTTTTTTATACTTAAAACAGTCATTATGGCAAAAAAGTGATGTCGAGTCGGCCATGCCCACCCGGTCACATGACCACCTAGCCACGCCCACCCCGTCACACAATCACCTAGCCACACCCACCCAGTCATATGACCATCTAGTCACACCCACCAAGCCATGCCCACAGAACTGGTTGTTAAAAAATTTCAATCCCACCCCTGGAAAGATCTGCTCAGAAAGTAAATGATCTGCAGAATTATTAAAGCTGTCACTTCAGACAATTGGGGCATTGTGCCTTCTTTACAAAACAGAAGGTATACAAGTAGTCCTTGACTTACAACAGTTCATTTAGTGACTGTTCAAAGTTACAATGGCACTGAGCAAAGTGACTTATGATCATTTTTCACACATGGCCATTGCAGCATCCCTGTTGTCACATGATCAAAATTCAGATGCTTGGCAACTGGTTCATATTTACAATGGTTGCAGTGACCTGGGTCATGTGATCAGCTTTTGCAACCTTATGACAAGCAGAGTCAATGGGGAATCCAGATTCACTTAATAACCATGTTACTAGCTTAATAAATGATATGATTCACTTAACAACTGGGGCCAGAAAAGTCATAAAATGGGGCAAACTCACTTAACTAGTTTTATTTAGCAACATAAATTTTGGGCTCAATTGTGGTCATAACTGAAGGATTACCTGTACTACATTGATCTGTCTTCCTTCTGTTTTGTTTTGTGAGCCATTGAGAGACCTGTAATTGCAGTGAGTTATGTTTGAGAAATAAATAAATACATTTTCTTTGACTTTTATTAGCATATCTAAATTTTATTTTAAGTACCTTTGCTAACTTCAGCTTCTTCTTGCTTTCATTTTCCTGTCATTAGCTCTGCAGTTCCAGGTTATCTGGTCTGCATTCTGTCTGTGTTCTGACCTTTCCTTTGTGACTTGGTCCACTTTCCATTTCCTGCATGTCCTTTTTTGTTTTCAGATTGTTTACATAGCTACACTGGCTTCTTTGGCTGTCCTCCATATTTTTCTCTAAATTAGAAGTGTTTGCAATTGTGTTTTTAATATTGCATTCTTAGGAAACTGCAACTTCTCTTCAACTTCTTTCATTTCTACTTCTATAGATTCCTTTTTATCATTGTTCAACATTTTATAACATCAACTTTTTAGAAGTTTTAGCTTATTTTCCCATAGTATTTATTAAATTGTCACTGGGATTGATGGTATTTTCCTTACATAAGGATTGATATCCAAAAACATATGTTTGCTACTAGCATAAACTATTTTTATTTATGTAAATATCACATAGTTGCTCTATGAGTGAGATGAGGGGCCTCTAAATTTTATATATAAAAATGTCATGTAAGTTCCAGTACCGTTTAGATATCTGGGGATCGCCTTTGGGGCAGTTCCGGATCGCAGCTCACACCACCCTTCTCAGCTCTACTCTCAGCAGTTTAGGGCTAGGGATATTAAGTCTCTCTTTGATTTTTCCCTTGGGGCTCTTTCACCAGATCTTTAATATCCTCCTTTAATGTGTAAAGTGTTACACTTCAGTAGCCACACCAAATCTAGCAAAGGAATCTCTCCATGCTTGGTGCCACAATGAAGCTCAGGATTTCTGTGTGGGCCCCCATCTGAACATCATGGGCTCCCCAACCAATGATCTTTGTTAAGTGTGGGTCAAGGGAAGAGGCAGGACTCTCAGCTAGTGACAAACAGCTCTTTATTTAGTAGACCAGTACAAAGAAGTGAAATGGCTGTCCAGCAGCTCCCTCTTTTAAAGGGAGCTGTCAGGCAGCCCAACCAATGAGGTTCCTGTAATTTCCCACCAGCAGGACCAACCAATAATTTTAAATTATTATTTTTCCTGCCAGAAAGGCAGACTGGAGGGAAACCTTCATTCCTCAGTTTCCCTCCTCATTAGCATATTCAACACCCCTCCCCTCTAGGAAAGAGCGTTATCCAATCAATGCTGTTTAACTGATGTAGTCACGCAGGTAGGCGGGACGATGGTGGGCTCCACCTGACCTGTGAAATTCAGTTGGAGCAGTGGCAGCGACCTCAATAGTCAGGTCTGCTGCTGCTCTGGTGTCAGCCAATGGAAGCACCTGGAAGTTTTTTCAGGGTGTGGCTGACTCCACCAGGATCAGTTCTCCAAGGATTCTTCGCTGGATTCTTGGTACTTCAGGTATGTGTATGCATTGCTGATTCGGGTTTGAGCTAAGTGTATGGGGAGTCTTGGTTTGTTGTTGAGAGTTTACAGGAATTTTAGTTGTTAGGGTCATTTGTCCTTCTGGCTGTCTTAGGACAGAGTGCCCTACTTGGCCTTGGAGTTGGTCAATATACCTCCTCCATATCTTACTGTCTTCTAATTCCACCTGGTAAGAACGGGGGCCTGTAATTGTGATTATTTTGGCAGGGACCCAGGCAGCACCCCCGGTATAGTTGCGGGCATATACTAAGTCCCCTATGCCAAATAACCAGCGCTGGCTGGTTGAATTGGTGGGTGTCTCTGCATTGTAATGTGGATGTAGCCTGTCTAGTTGTGATCTGAATTCTGCTGGTCTTTGGTTTGTGATGGCGCTAGGGGTTATGTGTTGAACTAGGAGGAACTTATTGATTTTAGTTTGCCAGTCCCCTATTCTTGCTAGCACCTCTTTGAACCACATCATTCTCTCTGCTTGACCATTGGTTGATGGATGCAATGGTGCGGACAGGGCATGGCAGATTCCATGTTCTGCTAAAAATGTTTCTAATTGATTTGTTGTGAATTGGGGCCCACTGTCTGAGACCACAATGTCTCGTCGGCCATGGGTGGAGAAAAGTCCCTGTAACACCTTAATGACTGCTTCTGGTGATCTAGTGGTCATCAGTATTACCTCAAGCCATTTTGAATATGCATCTACAATTATAAAAGATGTTTGGCCCTGCACAGACTGCGAAGTCAATGTACCAGCCCCTAAGTTACCTTTTGAACTGAATGTGTAGCTTGGCAGTCGGTAGCTCAGTGCCCTTCCTTCCCACACTTCTCAGTTGCTTGGAATCACCGTTGAATTTCACCCTGAGGGCTGGTGGTCTGCAGTTTCTTCTCCTTGATGGGGCAGCCCAAGCTGGTGGCACTGGGTGGGCCATTGCTGATTGCAATGCTGGTGCCACAGGAGCAGGCACCTCTGCAGCCTCCATGGCAGGTGCTGCCGCAACGTAACGACCATCAACCTGCACTGGTTGGGCAGCTGGCAGTGCCATTCGAGCCAGGGCTGCATGTACCTTGAGGTTGTTGAAGGCTTCTCTCAGGAACTCTATGACTTGCCCCAGCATCAGGTCTTCATGATTTGCTCCCCCAACTTCCCTTTGGCAGCTCCCTCAGCCCCCATGGATGAAAGTCTTCCTAGAAGCCTTTTTTTCCCATTCCCTCCTTCTTCCTGACCCCCAGTGACCATTGGAGTCTTGGTTGATTATTGCAGACTTCTGTCTCTGCTAGCTATTGAGGGAGGTCCACTCCATCATGGGATCTCACCAACATTTCTCCACAAGCCTTGATCTCCTCCTAGTCACTCCTGTGGGCCAACTTGGTCCCCACGGTAGAAGCGTCTCTCTGGGTTGACCACTATTGCAGTTCTAGTCTAATGTCAGACCTGCCCCACCTAAGTTCCTAAAGCAGGCTAGAACTATGTCTTCCTACCCAAAGTGTCACATCCCTGTACGATGCTTTGTGAACCGCTTTGATGTTAGGTGCATCTTGAAATGGCTTCTTATTCTTTCTGAGGCCAGGCATCCTTGGATTTGTCTAGTTTTCACATGTCTGGTTTCTGTCAGTACCAATCCCTCCCCACTTTGCCTCCTTCTACTTCCTCATGCACCTTCTCCCCAATATGGCTGTGCCCCCTGCCCCATTTATGGCAGGATGCCAGCAGTTTAGTGGAGCAGATGGCAGAGCTAACACTTCATGAGGAAGACACAAGCCCTTCAGATACATTTCAAGTGTACAATTAATGGATTCCTCTCTGGAAATAAAGGGTTAAAGAACTAGCATCTTCTCAAGAGACCTTGTATTTTCTCCTCCCTCTTTCTAAACTAAGGTGAAGAGCAAAGATGGAGGGTGATAAGCTTCAGGTGTGAGGCAAAGAAAGAAATCACAGCCATAGGTAGATTTTTGGTTTAGTAGCTCATGATATGCCAGAAACCAAGTACATAGAAGGTACAGGGGCTACAGGGATATATTTCTTGATTGAAAATCTCCTAAAGGTAAGAACTTTTTGAGAGCGGAGTAATAGTTTCATTGGATGCATTGAACAGATTGCAAGTATTGTGGTCTAGATACAAAATTTTGAGAGATGTAGTTTAAGAAAAACTAAGGGATTGAGAAGCTCCAGTATTATGATAAAAATATGCAAATAAAGAAAAATCAGAACATATGTTATATCCTGTCAGGATTAATAGAACCCAAACTGCATGAAAATAATGAGCCAGAATATTAAAGATGTCTAATTTTACATCTCATCCCCTTAAAGCTGAATAGTCTGAATAGTTGTCCTGCTGGAGTTCATTCTGAAAGATGGAATCTTATCAGAAACTGGATAATTGCCTGTGTGTTCTACATCCAGAGATAACTATAAAACCGAACAGGCAAATAATGGTAACCTGCTTCTGGAATAGTTTATTGAATGTTAAATTGCCTATAATTTCTAATTACCTATGAATACAGTGAGACTTTGCACAGTATTGCATCACTGTCAAGCTCTTATAAAGCCCATGAGGCTGTCTCTGTATCTGCTACATGAGTGCTATAATAGTTTTTAAAATCCAAAATAATGTATTGTATATATACAATTTCAAGGACAGCTATAGAGACACCAGCCCACAACAATACATTTTCCTTCAATGACACTGTATTATTTCTACTGTTATATAGATATATAATTCATCTTCAATGTATTATATAAAAGAACCACAAGGATTGCATTGTGGAGCTTTTGACAAAACAACTGTTACCATAGGTCCAGACCTTTGGAAGAAATGTATAAATGCTTAACAAAATTCTATTGAAAGAACTGGAGGGTAGTGCTAACCTTTTTCACATATCCCAAGTCCCAATGAATATATTTGTTTACTTATTTGTCATATTTAAAACCACCCTTCTCGCTTACAAAGGGAGTCTGGATGGTGTACTATAATTGGAATTCTTTAACTGATAGGGTTCGCAACATACCTTCCCTGCCTGGGGTGGAGTAATGTAACAGGATGAAGACAGCTTTACAGTTAACCTGACCACATGCACATGCAGGGTTTTGAAGGTGATAACCAACACCTTGGACTTGGAAGCAAACCAGCATCTAATGCAGATTACGCAGCAGAGGTGTTATATCCATCATTCTTTGGGCACCCAATATTGCCTGTTTGGCCACATTTTGTATCAGCTGAAGCTTCTAAATATTTTTCAAGGCTAGCCTCATACAGAATGTATTGCAATAGTTCAAACAGGAGATGACCAGGGCACAAGTGACTGAGTGGTGATCTCCCTATTCAGTAATGGGCATAACTGGTGTACAACATTTATTTTTTTTTTTTTTTTTTTTTTTTTTTTTTTTTTTTTTTTTTTAATATTTTTAATTTTTTTTTTTTTTTTTGTAATTTTTTTGGACCATAAAGTTAATGTCAAGCCTCAATATGAAATCATTCTGTTTAGTCTTCCCACCACCCTCATCTATATAACATGTTAATATGGCCCAAATCTAGGATGAGCTATAGTCTTGTTTGTCAGATGATGGTCTGTACTCTGCAATCCCATGGCATTGATTTCCAGGGTGGGTATTTCAGTGGGTTTAATGAAAATGTATCAAGTTCGTCAACAGAGAATGGAGGCTATAAAATTTAGGAAATGGAATATTAGGTCAGAATCTGTGGAAGTAATTCAGCAGGAATTCAAGGATCCTAATGTGAAGAAGAGCAAATCCAGCAACTAGTTATGATAATGGGAATAATTTCCTAGATTAAGATTTAATCTGGTTCTTAACAGAAGGATCGCAGTACAGAGGATACCAAGTAGCTCTTCCCTCCAAAAAAGACATCTTGGTGCCACAAGTCTATTCCCGCGATTAATTTGAGAAGGCAAGAGATTGACATTTTTGCCCCCCTGATCTAAATGCGTGATACAAAGGCACTGGTGGATATCCCTTGCCTACCAGAAACCAGAGCTTGGCAGTTGCAAGAAAATAACAGCTGCTGGGGTGCTGCTAAGCAACAGCTCCAGCTTGTCTCCAGCAGCAGCAAAGAAAACAAGGCCTGAGTTATCAACTGAAAGATGTTGGCAAAATGGCCTAGAGTCATTGGCTACAGTTTGATGGCAGTTTTTTTGGAACATACTGTTTGTAATGACAACATAACACTGAGGACCTGAAGAGGGAAGAGGACTGTTTCTCATTCTCTCACTTCTAAGAAACAGATCTTTAGTTAATCTGATGTGGCCTGCCAGAGTAAGTGGGATCAGAGCTGTGATGCTAATTTTTGAACAATGGGCTCACTAGTGACAGAAAGTAGGGTCGAGGAAAGGTTAAAAATGTCCTTACTTGGTAGCCAAGAAAAGCTATCACAGTTTGTTTCTCTAGCTTTCTCTTTGGGCCATTTGTCTTAACAAATTAGTTGAGAGAGGCAAGAAGGATTAATGTTACAAGGTTCAACTTCATTCCAACACTCTTCCATCCCGCATCCCTTATATGGGCTGAAGCCATTCCAGTACTATGACAACTTGCTGTGCCATCTGGTCACCCATCACCACCTGGCTGTAGGACACCTCACACTGGCCAACTTGCCACAGGTTTCCAAAGCCAGCCCCTGCTTAAAGGAAGTGAAAGTTCCCACCAGTCCACTTTCTCTGAAGGTTTCCCACTTTGCTTTCCAGCAGCCCCCTGTGAAAGTCCTCCCCTCAGCCAGTTCCTGAGTAAGGTATAAACAGAGCTTGAAGCTGATGCAAGCTTCTGGTTATGCAAAAGGCTTCTGAAGTGTTTACTTTGGGTCCTAGTGATACCTGGGTCACTCTGGTGAGCTATTGAAGGTGCAGATACTTGGATTTACACAATAAGTTAAGCCATAATGTGATGGTTTTGTTCTGGCTTAGAAACATATAAGAAAAATAAAAGAATAAGAGAAACAATAGGACAGGGACGGTAGGCACGATGGTGCGCTTTATGCACGCCCCTACAGACCTCTTAGGAAAGGGGTGAGGTCAATAGTAGACAGTCTAAGGTTAAAGTTTTTGGGGTTTGGGGAAGAGACTACAGAGTCGGGTAGAGTATTCCAGACATTGACCACTCTATTGCTGAAGTCGTATTTCCTGCAATCAAGTTTGGTGCGGTTTACTTTGAGTTTGTATCTATTGTGTGCTCTTGTGTTGTTATGGTTGAAGCTGAAGTATTCATTGACAGGTAGGACATTGCAATGTATGATTTTATATACCATGCTTAAGTCAGACCGAAGACGGCGTAATTCAAGGTTTTCTAGTTTAGAATTTCAAGTCTGGTGGCATAAGGTATTCTACAACGAGTAGAAGAGTGGAGAACTCTTTCTGAAATATTTCTTTTCTCAATTGTGCTAATATCAGATACGTAAATGAGGGTTCCAGGCTGATGAACTGTATTCGAGTATTGGTCTAGCAAATGTTTTGTATGCTCTGGTTAGTAGTGTGATATTACCAGAGAAAAACTACGTAGGATTAGGTTAACAACTCTTAATGCCTTTTGGCTATGTAGTTGCAGTGGGCTCTAGCACTTAGATCATTAGAGGTGAGTATTCCAAGGTCCTTTACAGAGCTTGGGTCATCAACAAGATCTTGACTATTCAGCTTGTATTTTATTTTCTGATTTTTTTGCCAATATGTAAGACAGAGCATTTATTTGTTGAGATTTGAAGTTGCCATTTGTTTGACCATTCAGATACATAGTCAAGATCTTTTGTAGGGTAGCAGTATTGTCTGTGGTATTGAACAGCTTTACATCATCAGCGAAGAGAACGCAATTGCTCTTAATATGATCACAGAGGTCGCTTATGTAGAGTATGAAGAGAGTTGGTCCTAGAACACTGCCCTGGGGGACACCACTATTGACAGGTACTGGATTTGATAGGACGCTCCGATTTTGACCATTTGTTGTCTGTTTGACAGGAATGCTTCTATCCAGTTATTCAGTTGTCCAGAGATACCATAGGATTTTATTTTTAGGAGTAGTTTGTCGTGTACCACTGAATCAAAGGCTTTACAGAAGTCTATGTAGATTGCGTCTATTGCTTTGCCCTGGTCGAGTTGTGTCGCGTCCATATGTTTTTGCAGTGTAAGAGTTGCAGATTACAGGATAGTTTTTTTCTGAAACCAAATTGTTTATTGGAGAGTAGGTTGTTTGTCTCTAAGTGGAGGATGATGGATTGGTTAATAATTGATTCCATGACTTTACAGGTGACGCAGCATAAGGAGATTGGCCTGTAATTTTCAACTATGCTTGGGTCTCCTTTTTGAAGATGGGGATGACTGTGGCTTGTGACCATAGGTTAGGCAAGGAGCTGATCCTGAAAGATTTTTCAAAGATTATGCTTAGAGGTTTGGCTATGGCAGTGGATAGCTTTCTTAAGAAGTAGGCAACATATTCCATCCGGTCCAATAGATAGAGATGGTTTTAGATTGTGTAGTGATTTTTCAACATTGTCTTCTGTGAAATCGATATGTATTAGATCATTGTTGTTATCTGTGGTACGGCTAGGAAATACTGGGCATGATCCATTGCTGTTTACAAATACTGAGCCGAAGAATGTGTTAAAGATGTTGGCTTTAATGGTGTCGTCGTTGTAGTCTTTACCATCAGGTCCTATCAAGGAGGGATGGACCTTGAGTCTTTTAGTTTGTTGTTTACAAAATTGTAAAAAGCTCGGGTGGAATTGGTGCTTAGAAGGTTTTCCTCTTGTTTAATGTGATAATTGGTGCATTCAGTCTTTATCTGGTGGCATAACTTTTTGTATCGGTTTTTGAAATTGGCAACGTGACCAGATTTGTTTTTCCGCCAGAGTGATCTCTTTTGGATTGAAGTTTCCTTATTGATATGGGTAATCTGCTTTTTTGTTTTGTTTTGGGAGTTGTTGTTGGAACATATAGTTTGATGACTCTTTTGACTTCAAGTAAAAATATGTTGTAATGGTCTTCAACGGTATTGCATCCAGTGAATAGAGATTGCCAATCAAGGGATGAGAGATCGTTGTCTATAAGATCATAGTTGCCTTTTTGAAGTTACAATAGGGGATTACATCATTGTGGTGATTTTTGTGTGGATGTATGTTGAGACAAAAGTCAATCATATTGTGGTCACTACTGGAAAAGGGTTCTTTAGTTTGTATTCCGTAAATTAGGTTCAAACTGTTGCAGAAGATGAGATCGAGGCAGTTGTTTAGTCTAGTGTTGTTGATTACTAGTTGTTCCAGTCCCAGATTTGTAATAGCATTGTAGAAGGTTGTGTGTATGATTTCAGTTGTACAATCATTTAGGGTCCAGTCAATATGAGGTAGATTGAAATCACCAAGAAGGATAAAAGGGTATGGGCAGGATGCAGCCCATGTTAGTAATGTATTTAGCTTGTTTACATGTTCGATGTCATAATCAGGTGCTCTGTAACATAGTAAGAATCGAATTGTGATATTTGAGGATAGTTCACAGATGATGGTTTCAGGAAGGGCAAGCTCCTGGGTAACTTGGATATTTTTTAGATGTAAGGATTTTTTATAGAATATAGCAACACCACCTCCTCGACGATTTTCACGATCTGATCTGTAAACATGATAGTCTCTTACTGTGGTAATGGAGTCGGGGAGAGATGCATTGAGCCATGTTTCACAGACAAATATAATGTCGAAGTTAGCCATATTTAGAGGAAGAGAAATTCAGGTATTTTATTCACGAGGCTTCTTGCATTGAGTAGTTTGCATTTAAGGCCGGCAGTAGTTGGAATTGAGGTAGTTGGGGGCGTGCGTGCCTAGTCTTGGGTGATGGTGGATGGATTGAGGTAGGGTTGTGGTTGAGGGTAAAAGCTGAGTATTGGGTTGCGTGGCTTAGTGCAAGCCCCAAATATAAAGAGAAACACGTGTACATCTGATTCCCTGTAAAGATTGAAAGTTGTAATTCTATTGGTTCCTTTGGCAATTATTATGTTTTACTTTTGAATACACAAAACAAAATGCAGTGGGTTCAGAAACACTTGAAAAGTCTCGAATTTAGCTCTGTATGGGGGTGTGCTCCTCCTGAAAGAGTTGCTGTGCAATTTGGGGTGCTCCTGGACTCTTAGTTCCTGAAGAAGTAGTAGATAGAAGCTATGGACAAGAAAAACTTGGCCCAATTTTAGCTAGTGCCCCACACAAGGCTGAGCAACAGACCTTGTCACCTTGCAGACGACTATAATGCACGCTACATGGGAGTGATCTTGATGACCACCCAGAGGTGTGTTTTTTGAGGACACAAATATTTGTGTATTTTTGCATGCAGATGATGCCATATTATTGGCTAAGAACATGAATCAATTGCAAGAAATAGTAGAATGTATATGCAATTATTATCATGGGTTTGAAAATTAATTTATCAAAAAAAGGTAAATGCATTGAACTATGAAAAATTATACATAAATGAAAAACAAGAGCAAGTAGATGAATTTGTGTACCTTTGTAGAACATTGACTAAATATGGAAAATGTATGAAAGTGGCATATTGAGGTGGTTTAGTCACATAGAGAGAATGTTGAGTTGAAGGACAAATATATGAAAAAAATTGAACGGTTCAAAAAGAAAGAAAAAATATAAGAGAATTATGTTTGGATGAAGTAGATAAAATCCTGACAAAAGGTGAAAATTTTAAAGAACAAAAGACAATATATCAAATTGTATATCTACATACCAGTGAAACATGGACACTAACCTCACAATTGATACAAAAGTAATGAGTGGTGCAAAGAGCCTTGGAAAGATACATGCTCAGCATTACAAGACAAGATACAAAGACCTGCACATGGATTAGAGAACAAAGTATACAATATTATCAAGAGAGTAAAAGAATGGAAATGGAAATGGGCTGGTCACATAGCAAGAGGAACTGATGGTGGACTATAGAATAGTCATAGAATGGATCCCACACGATAAATAGCATCTAAGAAAGAGACCCAAAACAAGATGGATCTATGACATCAGCAGTATTACAGGCCCCATTGGCAAAAGAAAGCTCATGACTGTATTGATTGGAAACATGTGGAAGAGGTCTTTAACCTGCGGATAGATAGACAATGGCTAAGACGATCATGATCATGATGCTATCTATATGCAAGAAATAAAGAGAAAAGTTTGTTATATTGAACAATGTTTGTCTAAACTAGAATTAGTTGTATTTCCTTTTCTTTTTTCCAGCTCAAACCTGTAATTACTTTAACACTGTTTCTGATTCCCCTTCTGTATTTTGTATAACGTTGATGCCCCAAAATAGTACAACATAGTGGACAAGTACATTTAAGTCTGCATTCTTAATTCTGGAAGTATCTAAGACAGTTGTATGAGGCATTGCAATGACATGGTGATGTTGTTAAAGTTGGAATTTTTCAGCTATTTAAATTTTGTACATTTATTTGGCAGCAAATGATAGGGAACAGAAAATTGATGTTGTTCTAAAATCTACAATTTAAGTCTGTACTAATGACTTCACAAATTTGTTATTAATTTTAATGTCTTTGTTTTATGGCCAAAAAATATGGCCAAATCCTACACTATCATTGTCAGCCTTCTATGGTTTTCTGATAATTATGATAATGATAATTATCATTCTCTTGACTGCAGGTACAAAATGAATATCTGTTTCTCCTTCCTGAAAATGATGATGTTTGTATTTAATGGAGTGATCTTTGTAAGTATGTGCTAGGGTGGATGAAAACTTATTGTGGCAGAGAGTTGGATAAATAGTTTGGGAGGTTAAATAGATGCACAAAGTACATTTTTGCAAAATATCTTTGATATGCAGATGTGAGAGGTTTAAGAGCAGTATGAGCTTCATGTGTGGAAATATTCAGCATTGGAAAGCAATCTTAATACATTCCATTGTTCATAGAACAGAACAAATATGAAAAGAAAAAATGGTTTCCCACTGTAGTTCTCTTATAATGTAATGGCACAAATTGGGAATGATCCCAATTTCCTCCTCCATCCTCCAATTCTTAACAAATCACCTCCTATCTAACATTGTCTGATATAAATAATTGCATGGGATGTGAAGGATTAAGTATCATCCTTCTCTGCAAGTTTGTTTATTTTACTATGTGTATTTGTTCACCAACAAATAGTTCCATTCTCAGTACAAGTCATCACTAATTGGGACTGGCAACCCTGTTGCTGAGTGAAATGTCACATGACTGTTCCAATCAGTAGCAGCAGTTTTAGTATTCCCAGTTGGTGTTTTTGAGTGAATACCACATAACCGTTAGGTGAGAACCCAAGCCACTGTTGGAAAAAGATAAGGGGCTGCCTCCACTTCAACTTCCCCCATCCACCTGCTCCCACATTTCTGCTGTTTTGGCCACCTTTATACCCATTGCTGCTAGTTGCTGCTGCTGCCACCACCCAGCCCTGTCTGCTGCCCCCACACTAGATGCTCACTGCATTATGTACCTTTATGGTACCAGCCAGGGTCTTCTTTCATGCAAGAAGTCAAAAACAAAGAGGAGAAAGGATTAATAAGTAAAAGACAATTAAATAACCCCCTAAAAGTTTATAACAGAATAGTGAGAAAAGGAAAAAAATCTCCTTAAAAAAAACCAAAAGAAGTTTTATTGATGGGAGTTCAAATAATACAGAAGAGACAAAAAGTATTCAGAAGGGAAAGATTAGGTACAAAAAAAATCAAAAAGAAATACAAGATTCCAAGAGAGAGAGAGAGAGAGAGAGAGAGAGAAAAGGTTGATTTAAAAAATCAATAAACTATGGAACTTCAAAAAGATTAAGAGATGATGGATAATGAGAAAACATATGAATAAAATGGGAAAATATATACAGGGAAAATAGTAGTATATGCACTAATAGAAAATATAATTTAATAATATAATCCAAATAAGTCAAGACAGTAAATGGGAATTTAGGATTAGATAATTAAACTGTATTACTAATATTAATTGTGTGTTAAGTATATTATGAATTTAAAATATTAAGGATTAGAAATTGGGTGGGATTTTGAGATACACTTCTGGGATTGATTAAATAATGTTAATATTTGGCGTTATTATTAACCCTACACATTTGGAATATTGAAGTTATGGTGGAATTATGAATAATTTTCAAAAAAATTAAATAATATTATTTAGGGACTATAAATACAGGGCACAAAGAAATGTTATTTACACTTAATTAATGAGAAAATGAGAAATGGGTTATGAAAAGAGACTAGCATTGTTGAAGTTATGGAAATTGAAAGATTAGAATTACACATACCTATTTGTATTATTGTTACTGTTGCTTAAAAAAGACGTTACCCAGTCAATGCAATGTTCACAAAATATGTATATTTATATTGAAAAATAAAAAAACTTATTTGAAAAAGTATATATCCCAATGCGGCTCTGGAGTGGGCAACAAATGGAGGCCTGTGGCCAGCACAAAACAGAGACCCTGAGTGGGACGTGAACAGAGGCCATGGGCCAGTATAGTAGTGGTAGACTATGAAGTGAGTATGACAGTGATGAACAAGGCAGCAGGAACAGCTGGCAGCATTAGATAGGCAGACAGCCAAAGGCCAGTGAAAAATACTTAAAGTCATCACTGAATGAATGACTGTAAAGTGAGGGCAATCCGTAGTCTTGGCAGATAAGCAATATCTAGTTAGTGTCAGGCTCCAGAAACCAAGAAAGACACGTGCTGATTCTACCAAGCAGATTTCTTTATTGTTCCTCACTTATAGAGATGCTTGGTGGCAGGATGCATGGAAACAAATTTTAAATAAACAAACAAACAGAATCTTGTCAAACTGAAGCACCCTGCTGCCCACAACATGCGTAAACTATAAACAGAGAACTATTAGAGACTCTTTCTTTCTCTTACACAAACTATCTGAACTAAACTGCCTCTTAGTTCTCTGGAGTGTATCCTGTCACTCTTGAAAATCCAACCTACATGCTATCACAGTTAGATAAAGTAATATTTTAAAAGGATACCTTTGTTATGGCTGAAATATTCCATCAAACTCTCAATGGAATGGAATGCCCATTCTCTGCTTTCTTTTAAGAAAGATATTGTTTCATTATATTTTAGCTTTTTATATATATTTCTTTTTAACCTATTTATTACAGATAGTCCTCACTTAACAACCAGTCATTTTATGTCCATTTAAAGTTACAGTGGCTATAGAATGGGTGCTTTACAACCTATAAGCACCTTCAGCTATCATAAATGGTCACACTGCCTCCCATAGTCACTGACTACTTGTCAGGGGAGTCAACTTTATGACTGTTTGCTACCTACCTTGGTTACCTGACCACAATTTGCAATGATTTTTTTGTCAGTTTCTAGCGTTTTATGCTGATTTCCGATAAAAAGCACTCATTCAAATTAATGGATTGGCTTAACAACTATAGCCTTTACTTAATAACTTCAGTATTCGCTACTCGGCCTTTTGGCTAAGATCAGGTGTGTGTGTAGTATTTGTTTAACAACTGTTGCAAAAAAAAAAAAAAAGGTTGGAAACTTACTTCCGGCCATGTGAGTACCATGACTTACAATTGCAACAACTTATGACTGTAATTCTGAGCTCAATTATAGTTGTAAGTCAAGGACTATGTGTATAGATTGTACATTGCCTTGAGTATCCCTTGTGGTAAGGGGAAGATTTATGAATATTTCTAATCAGTCAATTGATAGGTGGTTCAGTTTCTTAGGAATGAAATGTTGAAACTAGCAAACAGTCCTTTTTGCTCAAAAGCTTTTATTGCAGAATTAGAAGTGATACCATCTGTGTTCTCTCCATTTTCCTCCCAGCTAGGGGGCCTAGTTTTGCTGGGCATTGGTATCTGGGTGAAGGTAGATGGTGATTCCTTTGAGAAGATCCTTGGAGTTGCTTCACCGCAAATGTTGCTTCTTCTCCATGTGGGTTACCTATGCATAACAGTTGGCAGCATCCTTTTCATCATGGGCTTTTTGGGATGCTGGGGAGCTGTGAAAGAAAACAGATGTCTCCTGCTGGTAGTAAGTAATTTGCAAAAATATCTTGCCATGGACCAAATGTGGGTGTTGTGAAGTTACTAAGCTGTATAGTTTACACATGGCTACTCTCATCTTGACTTAATATATGCTCCTGGACCTTTTCTGCCTCCCAATTCTTTTGAATCTTGATATGCTGGTAGAGTACCAAAATAAATGTCCCAACTAGCATTTATCATGAAAGGATCACCAGGCTCTTTTTCAAGCATTTTTGATTCCTATTTATTTTATGTAACTGGATTGAAGTCAGTTCTCGATATTGATATTACTCAAAAATTCCAGTTAGATAGACAGGAATATTATTTTTTGTTCCTTAAAATTCTTTCAATATATTAATAGATGGTGCAAAGAATTATTCTACTTAGATTCTTTATCAGCAAAAGACTGATGAAAGGTTAAAGGAATTGTAGATAGGTCCTGACGATATATCCATATGTTCTTTAAAGACATAAGTGCTTTCAAATTCAAAATGCTGCACAGCCCTAGTATTGGATGCTATTTGACATTTGAAATAACCTGTCAGCCCTTTAAGGCAGATGAGAAAACAAGTATCACAAACAATAGATTACTTTATTGAAATAGGCTTTAATAATAGAATCTTGAAAGCCTAACATAGTTTCTCCTTCTTATACCCAAGCAAGTCAAGGCAGACTAATCTTGAATTTCTTGATCATGATATCAAACATCGTTATAAAGCACCTGAGAAATATCTTAAAATCCATCTCTTTATAAAGCCTACCCAGTTCAGAAACCGCTTAGTTAAATGATCTGGCTGCTTCATTCTGTCAAATAGGCTGTTCCTTATATGTGGTGTGGGGGCAGTCTCAGGCCACTTCACTTTTGGCAATATGTTGACTTCCATCCATCTCCCTTATAATCCACATGGACATAATTTATATCGATATAAGTACAGTATACCAAAAAATGGGCTGCTGTATAGGTATTATTAACACTATGAGAACAAACTCAACAAAAGAAAGAATAGCATACCTTATCTACTCACTGCGGTGTGTCTGTTTCTCTTTGTCTCAACTAAAAGCAATTATATGGTGCAATATCGAATCTTTCTATTTAAAAACATTGGAAAGTCACTTTATTTAGATTTTGCCTAAACCCTGGGCCTCCTGTAATCTTTAATTAGCATTTCTGAGCTTTGGCTTTGCTAGTAGTAAACAGCACATTTCTCTGTTTCTAGTTTTTTGCAGTTATACTGGTAATCTTCACAGCAGAAGTGGTATGTGCTGTTGTGGTGCTGATTTTCTCCACTGTGGTAAGTCATGGCTAACAATCACCACCCCCCTCCACCATTTTTCCACAGGCTACTCAATACCCATCCTACTAGGATATGTGGTGTAGTATAGTCCAATAGGTCTAAAGAACACCAAATTTAGACAAGCTGATTTAAGCATGTTGATGACACAGTTCATCCAACTATAGTGAAATATGTTGAACAGCTGATAAGGTAGATGACACTTTAAACAGTATTACCCTGTTTCTCCAACAATACGGCCTCCCCCAATAGGAAGTCCCAGCATGTTTTATAGGCATGAAATGAAATTAAGCCCCTCCCCCCAATTAAGGCCTATATTAAAACATGCAAAATGGTGGGGAATGGTGGGGGGGGGGGCTTGCCATTAGGAAGTACTTTTGTTGCACATCCGGATATGGTGCTGCCTGTGTTGACCCCGATACGAAGTGCCCCACCAACGCTGAGGTCAACATCCAAGCCGTCACTGCCCGCCCACCCAAAGATGCAAGGGGGGGGAATTAAGTCACCCCCAGAAAGACGGCCTAGCCATTTTTTCGGGGCTCAAAAAAAATAAGACCCGGCCTTATTATATGAGAAACACGGTATTTGGAGGTGAAGTGACAAATTGTAATGTTATCATTTACCATTAACATGCCTCTTGACTCCAGACATCTATATTTGTTGAACACTTGAAAAACTGGGCCATGAAGACTTTAAAAGAAGACTATGGGAGGCAAGAAGACCTCACAGCCATTTGGGACACTACAATGAAACAGGTAATTCAGCTGCAAAGACCAGTTTTATAAAATCATAGAATCATAGGGGCTGGAAAGGACCTTGGAGGTTTTCTAGTCCAATCCCATGCCCAAGGCAGGAGTCCTTATACCATCCTAGACAAATTAATGTTCAATCTTCTCTTGAAAACCTCCAGCAATGGAGTGCTCACAGCTCTGGGAGGCAAGTTTTTCCACTGACTAATTGTTCTCCTGTCAGGAAATTCCTCCTTAGTTCAGATTGGATCTCTCTCTAATGAGCATCTTGGAGCACCAGGAAACTATCAGAGGACTGGAAAAGAGCTGATATAGTTCCCATCTTCAAAAAGAAAAAAGAAAGAAAGAAAGAAAGGAAAAAAATGGAAAGAGGGACACATAACTAAGGCAGAACACCGGCATATAGTCTGAATCTGCAAAGTCAGGAAAGCTAAGGCTCAGAATGAACATTTACAACAAATGTCAAAAATAATTTTTAAAAAGTTTCTTTCAATATATGAAAAAAAACAAGAAAAAAGTCAAGGAAAAAAATCAGTTCACTAATGGGAGAAGATGATAAGAAGGTGACAGGCAGCAAGGAGAAAGCAGAGCTACTAAATTCATTCTTTGCATCTGTCTTCACAGAAAAGAAAAAAAATAGCCCAACCTACCAAAACAAGAATCCTAAAAGACAGACTAGGAATAAAAGTTAAAATAGACAAGAAATAGTAAGACAGCATCTATTCACCCTATACGAGTTCAAATCACCAGGATCAGATGGATTACATCCCTGAGTTCTAAAGGAGCTGACAGACAAGATCTCAGACCCATTGAATTATATATTTCAAAGATCCTGGAGCCCTGGGGAACTACCAAAGGACTAGAAAAGAACTGATGTGGTTCCATTAAAAAAAAGGGGGGTGGGGTGGATCCAGGAAACTACAGATCAATCAGCTTGACATCAATTCCTGGAAAAATCCTGGAAAAAAAATCTCCAAGCGGCAGATTTGTGAACCATGAACAAGGTGATTAATAGAAGCTTGCATCAGTTTTTTAAAAAACAGATGATGCAAAAAAAAAAACAGCAAACCTGTCTGCCTTTTTTGATAAAGTGACTAAATTAATGAATCGAGGAAATGTTGTGGATATACTTGGACTTCAGTAAGCTATTTGACAAAATAGAGCATAGCCTACTTTTTGGAAAGATAAAACAATGTGGGACAGACATTATCCCCACCAGATGGATTCACAACCAGCTACCAACCACACTCAGCATGTAGTCCTCAATAGAACAACATCTACATGGAGGGAAGCATGCAGTGCAATATCTCAAGGTTCTGTCTTATGCCCAGTGCTCTTCAATGTCTTCATAAATGATCTCTCAAATTTTATATCCACATTTGAAATCACACAATTACTGCTGATGAATCACAATTACTGTTAATTAAAATTAACTTGTGATAATATAATGCCAGCACTCAAATGACTATTTGGCATGACATTGCAAACTTGTTAGTTTGCCTTCCACTTTAACTCGAAGAAATTCTAAGTTTGATTCATTTTGTTCAAATACAGTTGCATTTTAAACAAATACCAGGGTATTTGTGGGGAAAGTCTCTTTTTTCATTTATGATTTAATTTGTACTTGCCTCTAGACTGTTCTGTTTTAATCTCTGTATGCATCAGTAAAGTGCAAGAAGGGACAGAAAGACTGAGAAAATATAATGAATTGTATATGTGCTGCAATCTGAAGAACCAACTGAATAACAAAGTAACAAAAAGAGTTAGAAGGGACCTTGAAAGTCATCTAATCCAACCCCCAGCATGAACAGGAGACTCATTTCAGTCAAATGGCTGTCCAATCTCTTCTTGAAAGCCTCCAGTAATGGATCACCCACAACTTCTGAAGGCAAGCTATTCCACTGGTTGAGAATTCTCATCATTAGGATAATTCCTCCTTAGTTCTAAGTTGCTTCTCTCCCTGTTTCGTTTCCATCCATTGGTTCTTGTCCTGCCTTCTGGTGCTTTGGAAAATAAGTTGACCCTTTCTTCTTTATGGCAGCCTCTCAAATAATGGAATGTTGCTATCATGTCTCCCATAATCCTTCTTTTCACTAGACTATACATACCCAATTCCTGCAACAGTTGTTAATATGTTTTAGCCTCCAGCCCCCTAATCATCTTTGTTGCTCTTCTCTGTACTCGTTCCAAAATATCAACATATTCTTTATATTGTGGTGACCAAAAATGGATGCAGTATTCCAAGTGTGGCTGCACTAAGTGGTACTACTACTTCACCTGATCTCGATTCTATCCCTCTATTACCTCTGGAAAAATCTTGGAAAATGGTCTACTTTGTAAGACATTAAGCATAATGAATTGGGTAATATAAATCTCCAAATGTATATATCTTGTTTGTAGTGTGTTATTTATCATAATATTTTAGTATAAAAGCTCCGATTGGTACTGAATTTATATCTTAGCAGCTTTCGGATAATCAATATATTTTCTGGCTGTTTCTCTGTCTTTTGGCAACTGTAAACCCTATGCATCTTCATATTCTAGCTGAAATGCTGTGGATTCAACAACTATGCAGATTTCAACAGTTCCTACTTCTATCAAACTCATAAGAAATATCCTTCTCTTTGCTGCCTATCCAGCAAAGAATGCCAACAATTTGAAATCGACCAGAATAAGCAGGTAACTTTGTTTCCTAAAGAATCACAAAAGGCTGGTTGCTTTTCAGGTTTGTGACAAGGATTACTTTTAAGAAAACCTAAAGCAGCCCATCAAATTTGGTAGAGGAAATGACACCCCACCAGTATGTAGGTAAAATCTAGCTAATTGAGGGCCACCAACCTTTTCATCCCCAAACCATTCTAATCCCAATTCAAAGACTACTTGATATTGTGCAAGGCAACTCTGATCATTTCAGTTCCTGCTAAGAATCAAGACACTACAAAAAAAATGTTTTGTAGGCAGGGAACTGCTTAATTTGGCCCAATAGCCAAGCACACAGAACTGCCATCTAGTCAGTGTTCAGTTCTTGGCCTATTATTGACTGCATTGCTCTCTGCACTGTTGGCTTAAGCTCAAAACATCCATCCCCTCTCTTTAAAGAAATCAAAGAAAAAGAAATAAATTACATCAGTCCCCTTCAAAGTAAATAAGTGGTTAGAATCACTCCATTTGGACCCCGTAAGTCAGTCAAACCAGAATACCATCATGACAAAGAAACATTTGAGTGGAAATTGGAGCTCTCCTCCACCAGAAAAGCAAGCTGTTTGAACCATAGCATTTTCTGCCTCATTAAAGCGATTCCTGAATTACAGGAAACATGTGAACCAAGGATTGCTTTCATAAACCATCATCCAATCAGTGGGAGGGAGTTATTGCCATCCCTATTGGATCCACCTCTCTATTTAAAAGTCCCTTAAAATAAATGAAAATAGGCATTTTCTTTGGTCACTGCATGAGGACTGAAATAATACATTAATAGCTGAAAGCAACATTTGTATCTGAAAGCAACATGATTCTGTATAAAAACTGACATCATATGTGTGTTACAATTGGTGGGGGTAGATGCAAAAACACTGCCAGATGCTTCAGAACAGAATGGTCAAGATCAGAGGTGGCAGGGATGGGATCCGACCGGTATAAATACCAGTTCTGTTGCTCTGCGTCGCGCGTGCATGCATGAGTCGCGCGAGTGCAATTTACGACCTGCTAAGCTACCCGACAGCTGAGCAGCGCTGTGTGCAGGTGCGCAGCAGTTGGAAAAGCCCTTTTTTCCTGCTTTTTCAACCACAGTTGTGCCGCACAAAGCAGCTGAGGTTGAAAAAGCAGGAAATAAAGGTCAGGTAAGAGCCAGGGTGGGCGGGTGGGCCAAAAGAGCAGCAGACATAGAACCAGTTCTATGTCTGCTGCTCTTCAGAGCAACCGGTTCTACAGAGGTGGACAGAACTGGTAGAATCCCACCCCTGAGAGGTGGTATTCAGCAGGTTCTGATCAGTTCTGTAGAACAAGTAGCAGAAATTTTGAGTAGTTTGGAGAACCGGCAAATACCACCTCTGACTGGAGATTAGTATCCTTCCCCTGCCACACCCACCAAGCCACGCCCACAGAACTGGCAGTAAAAAAATATGAATCCCACTATTGACCCTGATATCTACCCCACAGACTGCTTTCTTTGCAGACATGCATTTCAGAGGTGTATATGATTCAATATCCCCACTCCCCCAGAATTAGTTGCAGGTGGATAGTCATATAAAATGAATGAATGATGTATTTGCAGTAAAATTTGGGGGAGGGAAGTATCCTCCTATGTTGCATGTATAGTTCTTTTTTCTAGCCAAGCAAGGAAGGAAAGAATTTTACTAATCTGTTTACTGTTTGGCAAGGTTAGCATATATTAAACAACCTTTTTTAAAAAATGCAGAACAAGCAAGCCTTTGTCTCCAAGCTTGATGCCTGTTATGATATCTACAAAATAACCCTTGAGTAACAAGGATATGCACATGGAAATGTTTATGAGAATAGTTATGAATAATTATCCAGCCACACACAGATACACTAAATTGAGTTAAAGTTTACTTTAAGAAATAGCATAATCCAATAAACGGTCCAGGTCATATACGTTTAACAGTCCAAAGAATATCCAATTACAAAGTCTTCTTACCAGTTGCCTTTGTCATTTACAGTAAACAAAGATATCAAAGTATAAGCACAGCAGAGAATCTTAGATAGCAACAGAATGTCAGAGATACAAAATGTCAGAGATACAGAATATCAGAGAGAGCAAACCATGATCTCTAGCTCTCTCTTATGGCAATCTGCAATACAATCAACCAATCGGAACACAGTACAAATCAATACAGTGATTTTGTCTTAAAGCTACAAACATACATTGTTGGTTTATACAGTATATTGCCAACCCAACTAATTGGTGGACAGATTCCTAACAATGCCTAATGACAAGAAGTAAAAATATTTTGATAGAATGATGCTAATGCATATGCTTTTTAAATAAAAGTGTCTGATTTTTTTCTACTACACATCCTCCTTTATTAAAGTCCCAAGGAATTCAATAAATTGGCAAAATGATTCAGGACTCTTGTATCAATACTAATACTGATATTAAGATATTTCAGTAACATAGAAAAGTGATAACAAATTATCTCCACTACATCACATACCTTCGTCTTTCAGGGTTGCTTGTTTGAATTTGAGATGTTTCTGAACCACAATGGGAAGATTGTCGGAGGAGTGGCTCTAGCAGTTGGGATGGTTGAGGTAGGCTTACATAGGCTCATTCTCCTGATCTCAAGATTCATGATGTTATTTACATAGACCCAAGAATCTGCTTTTCAAAAGTAATTTTTGATTAAATTTATTGCAAAAGCCCAGACAGTGTGGATAATGTATGTTCACTGTTTTGTTTGATAGAGACTTTTGAAAAACTGTATAATTCATCTGATTACCTCCATTGATCAGATCCAGTATGAGTATTTTTAACCATCTTCTCCAATCTTTATTCTTTTTATCTTTACTGCCAAAATACTTTACTGCTTTACTGCTAATAAAAGACTCCAGTAATCATAATGTCAAAATCTGAATGTCACTAGCAGATTTAAAATTATATTCCATGTGGTTTATTCATTCATTCATTTATTTATTTATTTTTAAGTTTATTTGCTGCCCATCTCAACCACAAGGTGACTCTGGGCAGCTTATACAACAATATGTATACAACAAGAGTAAAATACTATAAAATATGAATTATCAGGTATAAATAAAGCTAAAAGATGGGGGAGGGAGTAGGCTGAGCAGGTGAATATGTTATTAACCAATTAACCACCTCCAGTGTGATAGTCCCCTTGGGCCCCAGGCTAATTGGCAGAGTGACATTTTCAGGCTCTTGCAGAAGGTCAGGAAGGTGAGAGCTGACCTCACTTCTGTTCCAAAGGGCAGGAGAAGCAATAGGAGGTTTCCTGTCCATCACAGCAAAATATCTCCTCTTATATCCTGGTCTTCAGAGATATACCAGTATGCTGATCTGGGTTAATTTGCAGAAGTTGCTATCTCTTTTCTATAGTGGAATTGATAAATGGATTCAGAAAAACCATATCTAAAAGCAAATAAATCTTCCAACTTCAGGCAAAATTCATATAAGTCACTCACCTATATCATTTGTAGATGTTGCCTAGATACTACGAGGGCTATCCACAAAATAGATTACGTTTTGCGATAGAAAAAAAACAAAGTGTAGGAAAACATTTTTATTATATACACTTGAAAGTGACACTTAAATACTACTTTTCAACATATTCACCAAACAAATTGAGGCACTTATCATAGCGGTGAACAAGCTTTGTAATTCCATTGTCATAAAATTCAGCCGCCTGAGATTTGAGCCAGTCAGTCACACCCACCTGCAGTTCCACGTTGTCATCAAAGCGCTGTGTTCCAAGCCAGGTCTTCATCCTCAGAAACAAGTGGTAGTCGCTTGGTGCAAGATCAGAGCTGTAGGGCGGATGAGGAAAAATCTCCCACTTGAAAGCATTCAGGACTTCTCGAGTGCGATTTGCTGTGTGTGGTCGGGCATTGTCATGCAAAAACAAAATTTTTGAGCTTAACTTTCCTCTACGCTTGTTCTGAATTGCTTTTCTTAGTTTTTGCAACGTTTCACAATACCTCACAGAGTTTATTGTTGCACCATGTTCCAGAAATCAATAAGAAGCACACCTTGCCTATCCCAAAAAACAGTCGCCATAATCTTCCTTGCAGACAACGTTTGCAAACATTTTCTTGGTTTTTTGGGGGGAATTTGTGTGCCCCCACTCCATAGACTGCAATTTGGTCTCGCTGTTCACATGTTTGACCCAAGTCTCGTCTCCAGTTACGATTCGATCAAGAAATGAATCTCCATCTTTGTCGTAAGAGTACAGAAATGTCAATGATGTGGCCATATGCTGACTCTTGTGGATTTCTGTCAGGATTTTTGGCACCCATCTTGCACAAAATTTGTGGTAGCCTAGCTTTTGTGTAACAATTTCATGCAACAAACTGTGTGAAATTTGTGGAAAACTAAGCGAAAGTTCCGTTACTGTGAAACGGCGGTTTTCACGAATCTTGTCATCGACTTTCGCGACCAGTTCATCAGTCACAATGCTCGGATGTCCACTCCGCTGTTCATCATGAACATTAGTTCATCCATTTTTAAACTTAATGCACCATTGGCGCACTCCACCTTCAATGATGATGTTGTCCCCGTACACTTCACACAGTTGCCGAAAAATTTCAATCGGTTTATGTTTTTTTGCCAACAAAAACCTTATCACCGATCGCACCTCACAACTCGTGGGATTTTCAATTGCAGCACACATTTCAAACGTTTGCTGTGAAATAATGGGCAACGATACGAACCTCCCACTAGCACGACTAGATGCAGACTGAGCGGCGGACGCACAGACCAAAGATGGCCACCCTAGCTCCGCCCCTTCTTGCTACAGACGAAAACGTAATCTATTTTGTGGATAGCCCTCGTATACTAGAGACTACACTGTTATAGAAAATGAGTCAAACTTTTACTGCATATTTTTCTCCAAAATGTTATCATAATCCTTCTGAAATCTAGAAAAAGAATAATTGAATAGGTTCTCAAGGTTTTTAGGACATTTTAAGTCCATTTTACATCAGAGGGTGTGTAAGATTAGTAAAGTAGTGTGCAATCTGTTTATGTCAATCTCATTTCACTTTTTCTTTTCTTTTGTAGATGGCTGCTATGGTTGTCTCCTTGATCCTCTATTTTCATATAGGTACAAAGGTCTGAAGCAAAATGCCATCTCTTGGCCTGATCAAGCACCAGCCAAGTCAATCTCTGTGCCTATGGTGAAGAGACAGGACAATTGTCCTTGTTCATAAATGGAAAAAAGCAGTATCTTTCAGTGGTTCTGTATAGCTATAGAGCTGGCACATCTTGAACCTTTTTGATAATGGTATTGATTGATCATTAATTTCCCCTTACTATTATAAATGGTATAATAGTTAGACATGCCAAGAAAATAAATTGGCTTTACCTACTACTATTTATTCTATGTGGTGGGAACCCCAGGAAATTTTTAGAAGGAACATTTACTTTGAAAAACAACATTAAATATATTTGAATGTTATTTGTAAGGATATGTGCACAAGGCTTAGCAGACCTGATGAGAATGCACACAGGGAAACAGTATCATTCCTAAAGCAGATCAGGAATGCAGCTATATAAAGCATCTGTAATTCCCTGTTTGGAAACTTTGAATTGGGGCCAGGAAGAATTGGTTCCCAGAAGTGACACAGTTAAGAGCCAGTGGTGTCAAAATATTTCATGACAAACCTTTAGTACGGGTCTCATGGAATGGTTTGAAAATATACTGCATGAGATAGCAACTTAAATGGCAAATAGGCAAATTTGCTGATGCAGACGTGTCATTAATAATAATATAACTCTCAAGCACTTTTTATTATAATCTAACTCCTTTTGCCATAATTATTTATACAATGTTCTTTATTCTGAAAGACAAAATATACTGTAACTTCAAATTAAAGAAACATGTGCTATACTTTTTATGTCACTAGGTGATTAATCTTTAGGAGTTATTTTGATTTCATTATGTAGCTAAGATTTCAGAGTTTGATTTAAGTAACAAAAATATTAGCTAATGCTGTATTAGATGAATTAGTAGACAATTTTAATTAATGAAGCCATGAACTAGGAGGGTTTTTTTTTTTTTTGATATGGCATAATAGGGAATGAAAAAAGGAAAATGAACTTTATTATTGTGGTCTGTTGCAAGTCAGCCAAATATTTAGACTGGATTTGGCATTTTTATCCATCTATCAAGTCCTTCCCAAGGACTGGAATAGGCTGATATTATTGTTTGATGATGTTGAAGGCATCGTCACAGGATATGTTGTTCTCTAAAGCTGCCTTTTGCAATTTATAATTGTTATTATTTTTGTTATTATTATTTATTAGATTTCATATAGCTGCCCACTCCAATTGACTCTGGGCAACTTATAGAATATAATTTATAATTAAAACAAATAAAAACATAAACAAAATGAAACAAGATAACCAGAAATAAAATCAACCATTACAACCAAGCATAATTAATCATGATTATAACAAAAATTGGTTAATTGCTAAGTTTGTCTAATATACCAATGAAATCATGGAGCACTTTTGTATCAGCCTGTTCAGTCTCTTAACAAGTAATATGAATTTGAAAGTAAAGATTCACAAAGAATACATAGAGAATACCAGAAGTTGAATCAGTGCTCACTCTTTCGGTTTTGCTAATTAGCAAAATCTCTATCCCTCCCCTAAATTATTACCAGTTATACACAAAAATTATCTCAATCCTATTTGACACAAATAAGGCTAATGCCTTCATCCCATCCACAGTACCTGTATCTTTACTTTATAGTAGTTGGCAACGTGCGGATTGGCTGGTGGACAATTGTCCATGCCATCATTGGTCAAAGATTAGTGTCCTGGGTGAATCACCTGTGGCCACACAGTGGGAGGGAGAGAGGACGGGGATCAGTGGCAATGGCAGTTGCCACCTTACGCTTGCTTGTGCTTTGCTATGTAGTGACAGACTGCCATGAACTGTGGGGAGAAGGGAGAAATGAAAGTAAATGCTGTATCTCTTTGAGACACTGCCTCAAGGTCACCCAGCTGGAAGGAGGGGGCCGCATACCAAACTATGCTTGGACTGACCATTAGGAAAACATCTTGCCTGAACTGGATTGGTTACACTGGAGGAAACAATAAGAGACAGTTTGGAAGGGTTGAAGGGACCTTGTAAGTCATCTAGTCCAACCCCCTGCCAAGCAGAAGACCCTGTACCATTTCTGACAGGTGGCAGTCCAGTCTCTTCTTGAAAGCTTCCAGTGATGAAGCTCCCACAACTTCTGAAGGCAACTTCTATTCCATTGATTGATTGTTCTCACTGTCAGAAAATTTCTCCTTATTTCCAGGTTGAATCTCTCCTTGTTCAGTTTCCATCCATTATTCCTTGCCTGGCCTTCAGGTGCCTTGGAAAATAGCTTGACCCCTTCCTTTCTGTGGCAGCCCCTCAAGTATTGGAACACTGCTGTCATGTCTCCCCTGGCCCTTCTCTTCACTAGACATACCCAGTTCCTGTAACTGTTCTTCATATGATTTAGTTTCCAGTCCTGTAATTATCCTGGTTGCTTTTCTCTGCATTTTTCCAGAGTCTCAACATATTTTTATAGTGTAGTGACGAAAACTGGATGCAGTGTTCTAGGTGTGGTCTTACTAAGGATTTATAGAGTGGTATTAGTACATCACTTGATCTTGATTGTATCCCTCTGTTAATGCAGCTTAGGATTGCATTGGCTTTTTTGGCAGTTGCTGCATACTGCTGGCTCATATTTAGCTAGTTGTCAATGAAGACTCAAAAGATCCCTCTCATAGTTGCTTCTATTAAGCCTAGTTTCACCCAGTCTATATGCATACTTTAGGTTTTTCTTGCCTGTGGTTTTTCTTGCCTAACTTTACTTTTCTCTACATTGAATTTCATTTTGTTAAATGGGGCCTAATGTTCAAGTCTGTCAAGATCCACCTGGATCTTGAGCCTATCTTCTAGGGTGCTAGCTATTCCTGCCAGATTAGTATCATCTGCAAATTTGGTAAGTTCCTCTTCTATTCCCTCTCTAAGTCGCTTATTGAAGAGTACTGGGCCCAAGATGTAACCTTGTGGTACCCCACTGCTTCCTTCCTTCCATGGAGACATAGACCATTAAGGACTCCTCATTGAGTATGGTTTGTCAGCCAGTTAAAGGAGGGAAAAGTAGAACTTAGGGATTTTGGCATGCAATTTTCAGTTCTGGCTTTGCACTACTGCAATACAATTGAACTTACAATTGAACTTACAAATAAACTATACCTTTCTTAACAAATGGAGCCAAAGATTATTCTATTTAGAGGTTTAAATTGTGGCAGATCCAACAGTAAGCCAGAACTGCATTCTTTCATCCACCCAGAGGATTAATCTACCATGGGAATTTTGCAATCTTTAGAACCATGCTAGCTCTGGTGAAGATCAAGCAGAGCTGGAAGGCGGGGAAGAATTTGTGACAGGACTGAAGAACAACTGCAAAAGCCCTGACTGGGGAGAGGAGCTGAGGCTCCTCCAACCTGGAAGAGCAACCAGCAAACCACAGCTGAACCTGGCGCCTGCCCTAAGACAGCCTCATAGAAGCCAGTACCACTGTCCGGATCCCCTGAGAGATGGAGTAAGTCTCCCATGGTGGGGGATTGACCCCAATGGTCATTTGGCATCAGAAAATTGGAAGAACCACCAGTAGGGGTGACCATCAGAGGATCCAGGCCCAAGCCAGGAGGGCAGCACAACCTGTGGCAAGCCTGGAGAGGGCTCCCAATGTGACAGTCAACCAGAGGGTCGAACTCATCAAAGAAATGCTTTCCTCAGTACAGATAAAGGGTAGGGAAAGAAGAGCTAAATGCCAGGTGTAGTACATCTAAGGCTCATTATCAAATCAATAACATGAAAAATGAAATTTGAGAATCTTGCAAATTGTGAGGAGAATAAGAGCTCTTTGACAATGTATTATTATCTGTAAAAAGGGTTTCCCCCCCCAATGAAAAAAAATTGGGGTGTGTGCGTCTAAAAATCCCTTCTCATTCATTAAACTATCTATTTCTGTTCTCTGTCTCACTGAAATATTGTGCATTAAAAATTGTGCAGCCTGCTATCAGAATTGCAGAATTGAGAAAATTGCAGAAGGCTGAATTTGGCAGAAAATCCAAAGGAATAACATAGCCCCTTTCCAATAAAAAATACTTTTTATTAAAAGGCATAAAATTTTGTGAACCGCAGCACACTTAATCAAATGCATGTTAAATTGATGCAGGATTTAAACTGGAAAAAGGAAAGATCGGGAGGAAACATCCTTATGTAGATCCAGGTTAAATATGAGACAAATTGCTCAATTCCTAGTCACAAAGTGAGAGCAATCAAATCAGAGAATTGGCACTAAAATCTTGAAAAGAGTGGAGAGAAAAACAGCGTCAGAGCGAGACCCAATTTGTCTGGGTTGCAAAGACCTGTCACTGGGAGTGTAAAGTGAAGTGCAAAAGAAATCATACTCCTTTGCCAGAAAAGGCCAATCATGCTGCAGAGAAGAGGAGGGGAGGCAACTGGTACATGCTGTCAGAGGCCAAACAGGCACAGCCAGAAGCAAACAGGGAGATGAGCCAACCAGCAGTCAAAGGAGATGTGCAATCTGCTGAATCTTCCTCCTCATTTATGTAGGGCAGCGAGGCACTGCAAGTCTCAGTGGTGGGCAAAGTTCTGTCTAGCAGGAACAACTGTTGGACTGTGAAGCTGATGCTTCCTTTAGGGCAGTGTTCTTGTGATTGGCGCTGTTCATGCCAGAGCTTGCATCCAGGCTCTCATTCATCTTCTCACAGATTATGTCTACCAAGCGCTCAAAGACCTGCTTGACATTGATATTATCCTTGGCACTGGCTTCAAAGAATTCTAAACCTGGAAGGAGAAGAAATGTTAAAAAAAGAAGAAGCAGCCCAAAGATGGGAGGGGAGAAAGAGAGGGGAGGGAGGGAGGGAAGGAGGCATTTCTTGTTTTGTTGGCTAGGAGATTGAGGGAGCAATCTAATCTGGAGGTGTTCCTATATAAGAGACAAAACAAACCTAGTTCATCAGCAAGTCTCTTGCCATCTTCAGTGGGTATTACTCGATTATCCTCCAGGTCACACTTGTTCCCAACCAGAATCACTTGAGCATTATCCCAGGAGTAAGTCTTGATCTGAGTTGCCCTAAGAGAAGGATATAGAAAATTCTGGAATGGATTTGCTATTGGGTTTGTAATTTCACAGTTACCTAAAAAGAACAGTCAGTGACAGTCAAGGCAGAATAATCATCCTCGTTTCATCAGTTCATATGCACTATTATTTCCACCTTTTGCAAAAAGGAACAGTGTTGATTTGAATGGTGGTTGCTCTCCCCACTTTCCCTAATTGACAGGAATGGGGAAAAGGAAATCAGAATCCTTATTGTGTGCACACACCCAGAATGAGATACCAATTCAAAATATATCACTTGGCTTATTCAGACAGGAAGGTCTTAACTCTTTTTAAGATGAGCTTTTGAGTTTATGAGTTACAATAATTCTGGAAGCTCTTTTTAGAACTGTAGCGGACTAGGGAGAAAAAAGGGTGGATGGGTAGCTGAGGAATATTATCAGAAGGAAGGTAATGTGACAGAAAAGACAACTTCTAAAAAGAGAAGAAATGGAATGACAATCCTAATTTGGACTTTGAAGAATTTTTGGAAAGTTGTGTTTTGTTAAAGTAACTTGTGCAAGCAATGACTGGAGATATTCTTATCATTGTTGTAACCATTTCTGGCTTGTGGAATAGTTTGTAGAAGAATTGTAGCTGTTCTTGTTCTGTTTTGAAGTGTTTGGTGGGTGGGAGGGGAATGTGGTTAATTATTATATGAAAAAGGAAGAGCTTGGAATTCAGTTAGCAGGTGTTTTGATTTTATGTTTTTATTTAGTTTGTTTTGCTATTGTTAGATATTGGGGAGATTATTAGTGGGTGGGCCTTCAGTTTATTTATGGATTATGTATTCAGGAGAGGGAGCAGTGAATTGTTGGGTGGAATATTCTGGGACCAGCGATGGTCATTTCAGAACAAGAAGCTATGAATTAAAACCAATCAAGAAGAGAACCAATCTAGAAGTAAGGAGAAATTTCCAGACAGTAGGAACAATTAACCAGTGGAACGGCTTGCCTCCAGAAGTTGTAGATGCTCCGTCTCTGGGGGTTTTTAAAGAAGAGATTGGATAGCCTTTTGCCTGAAATGGTATAGGGCCTCCTGCTTGAGCAGAGGGTTGGATTAGAAGACCTCCAAGGTTCCTTCCAGCTCTGTTCTGTTCTGTTTTATTCAGGCATAAGTGTAAAACTCTTCTGTCAAATGGGCATTTGTTATCAGAAACCAGCAAAAAACATTGCAACTCATGGTCATGTGACTGCAGAACACCGCAACCAGCTTTAAATGTGAGCCAGTTACCAAGTGCCTAAAATGTAGTCATGTGTCTGCGGGGGAGGGGGGGGAATGGGACGACAGCACAATATTGTACAATAGCCAGAAGTGCTTTACAGGTTGTAAAACTCTCTTTCTGAATCTGTCATAACTCTGAACAGTTGTTAAATTACTAGTCAGGAGTTGAGGTCTATTTGTACAATGGGTGTGTGTATCCTGATTGCTTTATAATGAGTCAGTTGATAAAAGCCATACAATGTCACCTGTTCTGACTGGTAGTGTTATTTTGGGCCCTGATATTTCACAGGCCTGTTGCTAAAATACTTTAATTGGAGATGCCAATTATGGAACCTAGGAGTTGCTGTGCAAATGAAACATTGCTTTCTAACTCAGCTTTTAATGTACTGGTAAGACATTCTGGCCCTGAGCAAGTTCCTGAATAGAAAGATGGTTGTACCTGTAAAAAGTACATTACCAACTCAGCACATTTCTAAGTCTGTTTTCCTAGTCCGTAACTGGAAATCACCCCCTTGACAGAAAAAGTCCTTGCTCCAACAGGATTCTGCACAGCAATCCTTACCAGTCTTGTACAGCATTGAAAGACTCCTGGTTGGAAATATCATACATGAGTAAAAAACCCATTGCTCCCCTGTAGTAGGCTGTTGTGATGGTCCGATACCGCTCTTGGCCAGCTGTGTCCTTAGAAAGACAGAAACAGAAAAAGGATCAATTAAATGACTTCCCCTTTCAGACAAAGCCCCCATGTATTGTTCCTTATCTAACTACTTGCTTTGTCAAGCTTTAAAGTCAATTTCATCTATCTTTTTTTCATTATTATCAGAAATTTCTCTCTGTGATCTCCCATCTTGCCTACTTTTATAATCAATCAACCTATCAAACAGCATCCCTAGTTCAACATAGTTCTTTCGGCATTGATACATGAATCTTTCCATTTTTCAGATTGGCATGCCGCTAATAGATGCAAAGTATGCCCAACCTCATTCAATCTCAAAAGTTCAGAAATTCTTCTGGGGGAAACCTATAATCTAAAGCAATTCTATTTGTTCATGGTTTCAAGCAGAAAACATGACAATAATAATAATAATGAAGTGAGATGAGGCCACTTACAAAGCACAGGCACCGAAAGGCTATGGAAGAGCAGTCTCTCTTCTGCTGCCCAGCCTTGGAGACTAGACTCTTCCCTGATTCTCCTGACATTTGTTCCTGTAGCCCAAAGACTCACTGTTACTGTGGAAACCTGTGCTTACTCTGCAGGGCCCTGGCATATGGTCTCCTTTTACACTCATCTCTGGTTGAGGACAATATTTCTATGATGGCCGTGATGTACATAAGGGTTGGCATTTGACTCTAATTAAAATTTAAAGAGATTGAAAGCTTAACGGAGCATTTAAATGAGGGAAAAGAGGACAGCAAGCTGGAAATGGGTTGCTTCTGGTGCATTATCAAAGGCTAAGGGTAGAAAGGACAGCGAGTTCCTGACCTAAAAGGTTCACTAGTGTGGAAATGTTTCCCCAGCGTGGAATTGTTATCAGAGCACAGACCATTAAAGCAACAAGAGAAACAGACATTCTTGTTGATACTTCAGTTTTGAGGATTTTGGCCTGAGGGCTCTTTTGATGGAATAGAAAAAAAGGGTATTCCAGGCTGCCCTTCCCACCAAAATAACCACATGGAATGAAGGCCAACCCCAAAATTGGAAAAGACAGAGAACTATCTTTTCAGCCTTGTAGGACAGTATGCAAATGCACAGATCCAAAGAGAGTCATACTTTTTTCAGAAGCAGATGGTGCTATCTCCAATTTAAAAAGCACCATTAAGGACTGCAGACTGAAGTTATAGACAATTAGCAAATTGCATACAAGACGTATGGAATGACCCCACCCAGAGCAGACTTCCTCAGCCTGCTGCTCTAATGCATTGCAGTACAATTCCCAGAACTTCTTAGTCATTATAATGGACCCTCATAACAATGTGGCACAATGTGGTATATAATTACTAGCATTTTTTGGAGTTGACATCTACAATGTGCCTCAAGAACATCAGCATTAATCATATTCTATTAAGATTAGAGACATCCACTAAACAACTACAATTCTATATATAATTATCTAATACAAACATTATTCTAATACACTTATAATGATTAGCATGCTTTTTAAACCTATAGAACTTTGAATAAAAAATCCCCATTACCTTATATTTATCCATACAAAATCTATGTCTATAGGCAATCCACTAATTGTCAGAGTATATTCATGATCTGGAATAGAGCATGGTAACAAGACCAGCCAATGAATAAGCATAGCAACTAAATCAGCCAATGAGGATAGTTTGGAAACTGAAACTAGAAGTAGTCTAGGCTGGAAACTGAAACTAAAAGTAGCTTAGGCATAGCTCTATGTTAAACTCTGCAACTCTGCAGCTATGTTAGAGCTCTGTCTATTGAAATGAAACTGCTTCTCTCCTCTTGCTTGCCTGCTGATCTATTGAAGATGAAACTTACTTGCTTGCTGAAGACTGGAGCTCTGCTCTGAACTTGCAACATGTTTCTGTTTGAGTTTGCTCCATACTGAAGAAATCTACAATTGGTTTGTAAAATCTATTTATGTTTATAAAGATGTGAAATGAACCTCATATGCAGTCTAGCTGCCTAACCATGCAATCTTGTGCATAGAATAGAGCTGGAAGGGACCTTGGAGGTCTTCTAGTCCTGCCCCCTGTCAAGTAGGAGACCCTATAGACCCTTTAACTCTCAGAATTCCTCAGCCAGCCATGCTGGCTGGGAAATTCCGGGAGTTAGAAGTCCACAAGTCTCAAAATTGCCAAGTTTGGAGATCCCTGCCCTATACCATTTCAGACAAGTGGCTCTCCAGTCTCTTCTTAAAAACCTCCAATGATGAAGCACCCATGATTTCTGAAGGCAAGCTGTCTCACTGGTTAATTGTCCTCACTCTTAAGAAGTTTCTCCTTAATTCCAGGTTGCTTCTCTCCTTGATTAGTTTCCAACCATTGTTTCTTGTCCTGCCCTCTGGTGCTTTGGAGATTTGGATTCTTTGTGGCAGCCCCTCAAATACTGGAATACTGCTATCATGTCACCCCTAGTTGTTCTTTTCTTGACTAGCCAAAATGAAATCCTGCAATGTTCTTTATGTTTTAGTCTCCAGCCTGGTGAAGAATCTGTTGACTTGGGCATTTTGAGGAGTGGAGAAGAGATCCACCTCCGGAGTTCCGAATCTGAGAAAAGATCCCTGAATAGGGACGGAGGAATTGACCATTCTGCCTGGTCGACTAAACTTCTGCTCAGCCAGTCGGCTTGGGAATTGTCGACTCCGGAAATGTGATCCGCTGAGATCGACAGCAGGTGTTTCTCTGCCCATAACCCCAAACATTCTGCCTCTCTCTTAAGTGCCTTGGATCTCGTCCCCCCCTGTCTGTTGATGTGTGCCTTTGTGGCCATATTGTCCATCAAAATGAGAACATGGGAGCCGGTCACTGAGGCTCTGAAATGTTTGAGAGCCAGAGAGATAGCTCTGAGCTCTAACCAATTTATGGGATGGGTGCTGTCTGATCTGGACCAAACTCCTTGAGCTATCTGATCCTCCATATAGAAGCCCCAACCCAGAAGCCTGGCATCTGTGGTGATTACTAGCCTGTCTGGTTCCTTGAATTGGAGCCCCTTCCAGAGGGACCGGGAGAGCCACCAACTGAGGGACCGCTGGGCCTGTTGAGAGAGCAGGACCTTGATTGATGAGTGGCTGGTTCCTGCTTGTTGAACCATTGGAGCGATCGGGAGTAAAGCCGTGCCTATGGGACAATGCCAATACAGGAGACCATCTTCCCCAGTAGTTTGGACAGCAGCGACAGTGGAACAGTCTGTTGTTGTTGAATCTGGCTGATGATCTCTGCAAGGCTTTTTCCATGATCTGGAGACAGGAAAACTGGCACAAAGTCATGACGATGACTGTTCCCAAGTGTAGCAGTTTGGTCGTGGGTGAGAGATGGCTCTTCTTGGTGTTGATGGAAAACTCATGGCTTTGGAGGCAAGACAGGGTAATTTGTAAGTCCTGATGGGCCGAGTGGATGGAGGAAGACAGTATCAACATGTCGTCCAAGTAGCATTGGATCCTCACTGGAACAGAACAGAGTGAAGCCACCAATGCTGCTAGAATCTTTGTGAAGACCCTTGGAGCCGATGAGAGGCCGAAGGGAAGGGCTCAATACTGGAAGTGGGCATTCTGGTAACAGAAATGGAGAAACTGGCGATGATGAGGCCAGATGGGGATGTGGAGGTAAGCCTCTGAGAACAATGGAAGAGAGGAGGTCGCCCTCCCGAACGCTGTCTAAGATAGAATGCAGCGTCTGCATTTTAAATCTCGTGTATTTGACAAATTGATTGAGAAATTTTAGGTCAAGGATGGCTTGCCACCCCACCCCCTGAGGCTTTGGGAACAACAAAAAGATGAGAGTAAAATCCACGTCCTCGTTGTAAGGTGGGAACTGGTTAAATAGCCCTTATGTCGAGTATGTGTTGAATGGCCGAATTCATAAGGGCTCTCTTTGAAGTGTCCCGTGAATCAGGACAAATCAAAACATTTTCTGGGGGTGACGATAGAAATTCCAATTGTAGCCCTGACCTAACAGTGTTGAGCACCCAGGCATCCGTCGTTGACTCCTCCTATTTGGAGGCAAAGAAGGCTAAGCGACCTCCTATGGGTGGGGAGAATGAGGTATTACTTTGAGCGACGGAAGGCACAACCCCCTCCCCCCCGAAAGGGCCATTTACCAGCAGAAGATTGTTGTCTGCCAGGTGGTTCTTGATGTTGGTCTTGGCGTTGAGAATATGCCCTCTGTGGCTGAGGAAAGCGGGAGGTGGACTCCGCCTTAAAGGCAGGTGGGCGATAAGGAGCTGGGCGATAGTCAGCTTTTTTCCCCAAGGAGGAAAGAATTTTACGTTTATCTCTGGTCTCAATGAGATACGGCTCTAGAGTCTTGCCGAAAAGCTCATCTCCTGCGCAGGGGGCAGAGGCCAGCTTCCATTTGCGGCGTGACTCCGCCTGCCAATTTCGGAGCCATAGAAGCCTTCTTGACACCACTGAAGATGCCATGGCCCTTGATGCAAATTTGGCGGAATTGAGGGTGGCATCCGTAGTGAATTTCGCCACTGCTATAATTTTGTTACGGTCTTGATGAGACCTGAGGTCAGAGGCAGGCAATCAGTCCTGCAGTTGGTGCAGCCATCGTAGAGATGCCCTCGTGAAAAATGATGCAGCGGTTGAAGCCTGAACAGCCTACGCAGCTGCTTGGTGGTTGCGCTTGAGGGTCTGTTCTGAATGCTTGTCCTCTGGTTTAAGGACATCCTCTGGCTCGGTGGGAGTGCCAGAAGAGGAGAATGATGCCACAACTGGAGTGTCTACTGAGAGCACCGCAAGGGTGTTGGCTAGGGATGTGCTAACAATGTAGAACCGCTTGTCCAAAGATGATGGACGAGGACCTGCTGAAGGGGAAACACGCTGTTCCTTGACCATGTCGAGAAACAAAAGGGGAGAAGGCAAAACCTCCGTGTGTACTACTGGCTTGGAGAAGAGCGAGTCTCGTTGCCCGGAGGGTTCCCCTTGTGGTTCAGGTGCTGCTTCCTCAGGTGACAGCTTGGCAGTGACCAGGGCCTTGCTAAGTAGGGGTTTAAAGAGGGCTGGTTTAAAGACTAATGCAGAGGAGGGCTGATCTGGATGAGAGTCTTCTTCCTCTGAAAGACTGCATCACAGATTTCACCCTCTTCGCGCTCTGAATGAGAGGAGCAACTGTGTTCAGATGGGAAGACACCCTCTTCCCCTTCATACTCCTCCCATTCTGCCTGTGAAGAATGGACCCTGAGGTCTTGGGATCTGTGGAAATCTCGTTGCAGAGGTAAGGAAGCTATAGACTGAGAAGGGAGAAGGGCCTGAACCCTTTCCAGAGGCCGAAGAATCTGTTGAAAACCTTCAGCCAATCCCTATCTAATGGCTAAGGAAACAACATCTTGGATCTCCCTGGGCCTGTTATCAAAGACAGTAGAGGATCTGGGAGGCCTGAACTCTGGAGGGAAGAGAGGGGGCCCAGGGCCCAGAATGCTGGAAATATGGCCCAAACCTGCTGAAATCCTGAGGATCTAGTTGTTCCTCAAATGCCTCAGGGGACCAAATGGGGGGTGTCCAAAGGCTCCATGAACAACTTCCCTTCCCCTGGGGGGGCTTCTCTGGAAACCCTGGTGTTCGGCTGGCTGGGAAGCCTGTTGCAGTTGCCCTCTCATTTGTTGAATAGTCTTGTTAAATTGTCTCTCTAGAGCTTCATGTCTGCGTTTCTCTGCCTTCAACTCATCCTGAGTTGTCTTCTTAGGGGCTAGAGCCTTAGCTCTGATTTTTGCAGCCACTTCCCTCTGAGCAGTACGTTGTCTGCGTCTTTTCCTTTTAGTGGGTTGGAGGGCCTGTTCCACTGGGGAGGGGAAAGCTCTGCATGAGCACTGTCCTGATCCATTTTAAAATAAGCAAGGCGCAAACATTGAGAGAATGGCTCTCAAAAGTGCTTAAGGATGGCAGAGGGTGGAATTGGGTCTTTGGAGCCCTGAAAATGGCCACCAGGCCACTTAAAATGGCCGCTCACCTTGTGTCTGAAGAGACCACTCAAAGATGGCCGCTGCTCGTCGATGGCTCCGATAAGTGAATTTTGCTCCTTAGGCTATTGCAAGCCTCAAGCGATCAGATTAGCCAGAGAAGGAAGAGATCGCCTCCCCGCGATCAGCTGGCTGGCTCTGTTATCAGTTTGCCAATCAGTTTTACGATCGGACAAACTGCGGCTATGGGGAAGGTCTCAGACGCTTCCCTGCTTGCCTAGCAGCACTTGGGAAAACGTTTATCCCAACGTTGCAGGAGAACGGAGCCTTGCTCTCCTGAAGTTGCAGCTGGCCGGATCCCCAGGAGCTGATTGAAGCAAGGGTAGCTTCTGTAGAAAATCGCTGAATGAAACGCTAACGCTTTCAGAGACACAGCTTGTGACTTAAAGAAGCTGGGGATTCTCCAGACTCAGCTTAATGATGTCATAAGAAGGAGTCTACCTATCCTGGGCTTTCGCTGCAGCATGGAGGAGAACCTCAGCATAATGCTGCATTGAGCACTTACACAAAATTATCACATTATCGCCAAATATCTTTTTTTTCTCTTATTGGTTGATTCTAATAAGAAACAACAAACCTATGAAACTTGGAACCTTAAACACACCAAAAAAGCAAATTATCTGGCCTCACCTCTCAGTGGCCCAGGCCATTGTGTATTCAAATAGCTAAAAAGTTGGATCCTCAATATTTTGAAAAACATTTCCCCAGATCTAAGAACCTTAGTAGTGCTTTCCATCTCACAGTCGCTGGAGCAGGATGCCACATTTAAACACTGAAGGGATCCAGAAACATGCTGTCACTCTCCCCAAAGAAATATTTGAGTTTTGCATTCAGGTTAGTTTTGGGAGGCCAAAGGGTATCTATAAAATGCTACAGGTGCTTTATTCTCTAGAGTAGCTGACAATCCATATGAAAACAATACTTGGATACCTCCGGCCAATAAGCTATTCCATTAAAAGATGGCTCGCTACAATAGTAATTTAAACCATTGCAACAAAGAGTATTCATTTAAATTTTTTCCTGTGTTACTTAACACCTAAATAATAGACAATTAAAGGATGTTTTTCATTGAATCCATCTTATTAAAAAGTGGGGAAATAATATCAGCTGAAAAATTAAGACAATGGCAAAGGTCAGGGAAAAAAGTTAAAATGTGTTTTTTTATTCAAATGCAGATTCATTTTTAGCCATATTAAACATATTAAGCCAGTTTGGTATAGTGGTTTAAGGCATCAGGCTACAAAATGGGAGTTCTGCCCTGCCTGAGGCACAAAGCCAGCTGAGTGAACACAAGCCCGTCGCTCTCTCTCAGCCCTATGGAGCAGGCAATGGCAAACTACTTCTGAAAAACCTTGCCAAGAAAACCATAGACAAGAAAACCAGGTAGTCACCAGAAGTCAAGCTGACTCAATGGTACAAAAAACAAAAACAAAGCCATTGTGGTGTTTCTGCAAGTTAAATATAATAACAAACTGTTAACAGGGCTTTGAAAATTATTTGGGAGGTTTTAACAGTTAACAGCTCTTTGATGTGCACTGAGAGCATTTGCACCAAGACAAATTCCTTGTGTGTCGAATCACACTTGGCCAATAAAGAATTCTATTCTATTGTATTCTATTCTACAGTGAACAGGAATTGGGTTGAATTGATTGATAGACAATAGATTTATATATCTGGGGTATTTATTAAGAGAATGGGTTGTAAAATAGTAATTTACAGGTATCGATGGAAAATCTATAACTATTTTAGACCTGCCATGCAAGGGGAAGGGGGGAAACCTATTAGATTTGTGTTAGATATAGATATCAGTATTCAACTAGGGTAGAGATTGTATGTTTACTGTTAATTTTATATTTGTTAAAAACACTTTTTGTCTTGTTTGTAATTTTTATTTTGTTGTTTTTTTCATTCTGTATTTTGTATTTCATCTTGGGAGAAAACATATAAAACAAGAATAAACAAAAACAGTACAATTCTTGACAATACTTCCATCTTCACATATTCCAGGAATAAATATTGACCTGGATGTTTAAAATGTGTATTTTTAAGTTTACAAATCTATTCATACATACTCTCCCTTTGGCCTTCCTAATTACACCTATTAGTAACACTTTCCAATGCCTAAATACTAGAAACATTCTATCACTGTCCCACTTTTTAAGAAAGGCACTAGTGCAGTAATTTTTCCAATTATTATTCAATTGTAAACTGTATGTATGCTTTATGTTTTATAAGCTTCTGCGTTAGCTAGAAGAGGAGATATTTCTAGTTGATAAATGAGCAGACATCAGAGGTCATTGATCAATCAATATGCAATTTAGAATTTCTAGTACAAAATTCAAGCAGGCTTATTTCTGCTTCCCTGCAATCAAAGGCTGATTCTAAATCAATAAAAGCAACATGCTGGGAAGCAGAACTGAGAATTCCAATTGCTTTGGAGATATTTTCTTCAGTTTCAGTTCTTAGGAAATCTACTTCACTGCTGAAACATGTATGTTCGCCCATCAATTGATGTCATGAATCAGCAGGAGCACAGAATGTAGTTTTATACCAAATGAGTACTGTACTTTCCCTTTTCAGGTATGGGGAAAAACTCTTCAGGATATTGAAATGTAAGGGGAAATGTCATGACTATATCAGTACAACTCCGCCCAAAAGCTCAGAAAGACAGCAGTAACTAGAACACTATCTCCTTTAGTTAAGAATGCATGTTTTCATTATACTCTACTGCCCTTTCTTTCTCTTAAGATTTAATCAAAGAAAGCCATGTATGCCCATTTGCACTCCTTGAAGTACCCAGGCACAGACTGGTTGCCTGATGCAGAGCTCTGCCAACTTCCGTTTTCAGTTCCTATACTCTGCTTCCCATGAACAGTAAAGTATCTTACCCAAATCTGCAGCTTGACTCTTTTTTCATTTCTGTAGACAGTCTTCACCTTGAAATCGATGCCAACAGTACTAACAAAGTCTGAAGTAAAGGAATCATCAGCATATCGGAAGAGAAACGATGTCTTGCCTACGCTGCTGTTGCCAATGATCAAAAGCTTGAACATGTAATCAAAGTTTTGGTCAGCAGCATCCTTGGGCATCTGTCGGGTGTCATTTGCAGAGGCCATCTAAGGGAAGGAAGTAGATATCTCTTGTGAAGCTCAAGGCCAGAGCAGAATCTCAACACTCATTCTAGAGCTTGCAAACAGAAGCCACATTCAAGCATGATCATAGATGTACTTACAACTTCTTCTTGCTTGAAATTTGTCCTGACCAATTGGCCCCCATCTTCACCCCCATCTTTAATAAATCACTGGAGGCGTGTTATGTCTTCTTGCATCAAATGCTCTACTGTCATCCCAGTGTCTAAGAAACCCTCCATCAAGGAGCTGAACGACTATAAACTGGTTGCTCTGACATCCGTAGTTATGAAATCTTCAAAAGGTTAATGCTGGCCCACCTGAAAACCATCACAAATCCTCTTTTAGGATTTGCCTAATTGCCCTTGAAATTTGCCTACTGAGCAAATAGATCAGCAGATGCTGTTAATAAGGCACTGCACTACATCTTATAACATCTTGAATGCAAAGACCCTTTTTGTAGATTCAGCTCAGCATTCAATGTTATCATTCCAGATATTCTTTTCACTAAACTGACTCAACTAGCTGTGTCTGACCACACTTGTTAAGTGGATTATAAGCTTTCTAACAGACAGGAAGCAGCAGGTGAAGCTAGGCAGAATCACATCAGATAGCTGTACAATTAGCATAGCCTCTACCCACCCACCCACCCCGCTGTGTGTGCTCTCTGTTACCTTTTTCTCTCTAGAATCTACACCAATGAGTGCATCTCAAAGGACCCCTCTGCTAAAGTACTTAAGTCTGCAGATGATACAGCAGTGAATGATCTCATTCGAGACAACAATGAATCTGCATACAGACGGGAAGTTAAACAACTTGCCCTGTGGTGCAGTTGAAACAATCTTGAACTCAACACACTCAAAACTGTAGAAATGGTAGATTTCAGGAGAAGCTCTCCTATTCTACCATCTCTTATAATACTAGACAACAACATGGTATCAACAGTAGAGACCTTCAAGTTTCTAGGCCTGAAAAGGGTCCAGAAAAAGGGCCTGAAAGCGGTCCCAAAACTGGCCAAAAAACCCAGCATTGCACACACCTGCCAGCTGGTCTTTGGTTTTCCGGTGCTCTGGCACGTGCACATGCATGTGCGTTCTAGTTTGGGCACTCGGTGCCGAAAAGGTTCGCCATCATTGGCGAACCCAACAATAGGATAATGAAATTTGCAGACGATACTACGCTTGTAGGACTTATTTCTGGGGATGATGAGTCTGCATATCAGGATGAGGTACTACAGCTATCCCGCTGGTGCAAGAATAATAATCTTCTATTTAATATTAAGAAGACCAAAGAGGTTATAGTGGACTATAGGAAAAAAAGAGCAGACATTCAGCCACTGTATATAGAGGGAGTTCGTGTGGAACATGTGGTGGAATGTAAGTTTCTCGGGACCATCATTACAAATGACCTGACTTGGAGCACAAACACCGCTGCTTTAATTAAGAAGGCACAACAATGGTTGTATTTACTAAGGATTCTTAGGAAACAACAACTGGCTGAGAGTCTACTGACTACCTTCTATCGGAGTTCAATTGAGAGTATATTATCCTACTGTCTCTGTGTATGGTTCTCGAGCTGCACAGTGGCAGAGAAAAAGGCAATTCAGAGGGTGATCAAGACAGCCCAAAACATCATTGGCTGCTCACTCCCCTCTTTGGAAGAACTGTATAGGAATAGATGTAAGAGGAAGATACTTAATATATTGAATGACTCCTCTCATCCGGGACATCAGCTCTTTGAACTATTACCATCGAGAAGGAGATTTAGGGTATTAAGAACAAGGACGACCAGATTTAAGAACAGTTTTTATCCAAGTGCAGTTTTGAGTTTGAATGCAGGGTCATAAGATTTTTGTGGAATTTAAATGGCTGAGAGTAATGGGGTATTTACATTTTTAAATTGCATAGAGATTATTGTATGGTTGGTTGTGTTTAGTTCAATTTTTTTTCTTTTAGTGGTGTTTGTCCAGTTTTACTTTGTGGAAGAGCACCTCATTTTGTTGCACCCGCTAGCGAGTATAATGACAAATAAATTCTTATGTCTTATGTCTTATCATTGCCCTAGGATGTCAAACCATGTAGTAGGGCTGTATTACTATTATTATTCTCATCTTTCCTATTACCTATTCCCTCAGCATCTTATGACTATAACTTTGTTGTTTGTATCTTATGATTTATGTTGATTGCTTATTTAATATCCTATGCCTATAGCTGAGTATTGTATCTTATGATTTATGATGATTGTATTTTATGCTTATGGTTCATGCTTTATCACTGAGAGCTTATGCACTGGAGACAAATTCCTTGTGTGTCCAATCACACTTGGCCAATAAAGAATTCTACATAATTAAAGAGAAATACATAATACTTTGAGAGGAGAGAGTTTCGTCTGCTCTTAGTTAATTTCCAAGAGAAATGCAACAATTTGGTTTCATGGTTAAGTCACCAGGCTAGAAAGAAAGAAATTGCGATTTCAAGTTCTGCCCCAGCCATGAAAGCTGGCTGGGTGACTTTGGGCCAGACGCTCTCTGCCAACCGAACTCACCTCACACGGCTGTTCTGGCGGGGAAAGTAAGAGAAAGAAGGTGTGTTGGAATGTTCACTGCCTTGAGTTATTTGTCAAAATAATAATGGTGGAATATAAATAAATGAATAAATAAAATTGCCTGCACTGTGAATTTTACAGAGATTATCTAATTTTAAAAGACTTGACGTAGATCTGATCGAGAACATCCTGCTGTCCCAAGGAATTGCACTGAATATCTAAAAGGTTTTCTACAAATCAAACTTCATTATTCTTTAGAATTGATAGTACTGCAAAAAAAAGAGGGAATATCACATATTGGAGTTGGTAGAACAATAAAGACGTCAAACATGCTGTTTTGTTGAAAGAATGCCCTTTGATCAATTTTCAAAAATAACAAATTTAGTCATTTAAAAGAATTCCCAAAGCAGAGGTATAAAATTGTCAAGAAAAAAACACCTTCACATTCACCTTAAAACCAAACTATGTTTACAGTAAGGATTTGACACACTGTACTCACTTTGAAGCCTGCTAATTTGATTTTATTCCTTTTTTCTTTAAATTAAGATGTTCTTTGTGAACCGTTAACCATACTGTGCATTTTAAACCATGAATCTTGATTTTTAATCAAGAATATATTTTATCGGTAAAATATTCTGCTTTTCACACTTCAACAGGATATTTACAATGAGTAATAGTGCCCATATACAAATGTATCCTCAAATGAGCAAACCTATTGCAACAGCCACTGATGTAACAGAAACTTCTCTTCCTCTTCTCTTCACAATCAAGAGCAGTGCAGAAAGCCAAGAGGAAGGACTCCAACGGCAGTTAAGTTCCATTCTTCAACTACATCTGGAATCCCACCCCAGGTTATGCTAGAGATAAAGAAAGCATTTAGGAGAAGTTAGTGATTTTGTTCTATCTGCTTGAAAGTAAATGGGTGCCAGGCTAGGTCAGCCTGTCTTGGCACATCCTTGTTAGCAAACATTAGCCTGATTTGAAAATTCAAATAAAAGAAGTTACCGCCCCTTGACATTACTCACTGATGCCAATAAAATAAAGAGTGACTTGCTTTGCAGGTGTCACTGAAGAGATATGTCTAAGAAAGGAAACATACACACACATACACACACACACACACCAACATTGTCTCATTCTCGTGAAGCTATCATTGGTGGATGGCAACCATTTTTACTGCAAATAACCATGGTTTGCCCATCATTATGAATGAGGCAACTAGAGTCATGCCAGAAAGGCCTATCTCAGGAAGTCATTTGCCCTATCAATGGGGTTTGGTGACTCTAGTGAAGAAAATAAACCTGTTTTTGTGATCCCAAAGTGCAATGTGAGAGATAGGTTCTATTTTGTGTGTACTGCTCCAAACTGAGGGGTTTTTTTGGGGGTGGGTGGGGTAGCAAGAATGCCAACTTGGGAGAAGAAGAAAGGATATTTTTTGCCAAAAACTAAGTAACCCTCTTCATTTCTAAAATTATCATTAGCAGGATGCTTATTAATATATGTAGCCCAGATAACTAGAACAAAAGCTTGAATGCTTTGGTCTTAGAGGCTTCCTTGTGAGGGAGGGTAAAAACTCTACTCCAATAATTCTCTTGCAGTAACATCTGGATTGCCCTCAGATAACATTGCATTTTTGCACACATGTGCTTTTCTCTTGAATCCTAAACTATGGTAATGGTACCAAAAGTACATGTACAGATTAGGTGAAACCTAGTTTAATAGCAGTAAATGTAAGAAGAATATTGGAGTCCTAAACATGAGCCAGAACTGTGGAGCAGCTGCCAAAAAAGCCAATGCAACCCTAAGCTGCATTAACAGAGGGATACAATCAAGATCAAGTGAAGTACTAATACCACTCTATAAAGCCTTACTAAGACCACACCTAGAATACTGCATCCAGTTTTTGTCACCACATTATAAAAAAAAGTGCAGAGAAGAGCAACCAGGATGATTAGGGGACTGGAGACTAAAATATATGAAGAACTAGACATGGCTAGTCTAGTGAAGAAAAGGACCAGGGGAGACATGATAAGCAGTTTTCCAATATTTGAGGGGCTGTCAGAGAGAGGAGGGGGTCAAGCTATTCTCCAAAGCACCTGAAGGCCGGACAAGGAATAATGGATGGAAACTGATCAAGGAGAGATTCAACAAAGAAATAAGGATAAATTTTCTGACAAGTGAGAACAACCAAACCAGTGGAACAGCTTGCCTTCAGAATTGTGGGTGCTTCATCACTGGAGGCATTTCAAGAAGAGACTGGACAGCCACTTGTCTGGAATGCTATAGGGTTTCCTGCTAATGCAGGGGATTGGACTAGATGACTTATACGGACCCTTCCAACTCTGTTAATCTTTTATTATCTGTTATAGTTTTTTTTTTCCTTTTCATAAAATTAACAACCAAATCTTTTGCCAGCCAAGACACCAACTGGTCGTTGTATCATTATATGTATGACTTGGTGATTATGATTTCGGGCTATTAAGGAGAATAGCACATTACAGTTCGACCTTCTCTCCATGCAGCTGTAATTGAGGAGGAATTCCATGTTGGCAATATGTGCCTCCTTTCTTTAAGCCCATAGCAGAATATACAAGAGGAGATTTGGCATTTTCTGTTAGCAGAGGAGCACAGCAGGCTGCTGGAGAAAAGGAAGTCTCTATATTTCTCCCAGTTTGCTAAGGAAGGCTCGTTTTAAAAAAGCATAATATAAATTTTTGAGATTTATTTACAAGAAGGTTATACATCTGAGTTATTAATACTATTTACAGGTCTTACATGAGATTAACCATTCTGTGTGCTTGTGCGAATGTACACACCTGAGTACATGTATTGCCTGGTTCTACTTGATCTCTCCCTTCTTGGCAAGGTTCTCATAGCAAAGGCTCTAATCCAACCAGTCAAACTAGTTTGGCTCTCTTGTGACAAAGAGCTGTTCAAAAAAACCACATTTCTGGTTTCCTGAACTTTATCAGCAAACAGGCCTACTAATTTCTAGAGGCTGAACAAAAGCAAAGATCAAAGGAATGCTGAAAGAAATGCTGGGAGTGAATTCTCTACCAAATTGTGTCTCCCCTCAGCCAATAAGATTTTAAATTGACATTATCTCTTTTGTATTAGTTCTCAATCAGATACAATAACAGAGCATATTAAAAATGATGAATCAGATTAAAGCTGTTTGTTGGAACAGCTATGTAAGCAATGGTAGAAAGAATTTCTGGTATCTCTAGCCAAAAATGGTTTTTTTTTTTAAAAAATAGATTTTTATTAAATTTTCCACCAGTTCAAATCATATTCATGTTTATGACAGCGTTTTGACATCAACAAATGTAGTTATCTTATGAATCATATTATGTTTTATATACATCAACTAATAACTATTTTCTTTATTTATACTTACCTCTATCATATATACTTATGTTTTATGTGTCTACCGTATCATTCTCTTAAGGTCTCTTATAGTAATTACACTAATCCATTCTTCTTATTTCTTATATCTATTCTCTAACCATTCTTACCATTTATGCCAAATTGAGTAGTATTCGGTGTTCTCTTTCTCTTTCATTTCTAACGTAAGCATGTCCATTTTCGCACATTCCAATATTTTGTGTAGGACTAATTCCTCTGGGGGGAGGGGTGTTGGGTCCTTTCCACATTTGTGCAAAAGCTATCCTGGCTGCCATTAGAATGTGTAAAATAATATACTTTATCTCTTTTGGGTATTGATGTTGGATTATTCCTAATAGGAAGAGTTCTGGTTTAGGTTCAATTTAATCTCCAGTAATTTTCTGCATCCAACTTTTAATTTTAGTCCAGTAGTTCTTGGTCTCAGGGCATAACCACCACATATGATAGAAAGTACCGTCTGTTTGTTGACATTTCCAACATTTTGGGCTTGTGTTGGGATATATCTTAGCCAATCTTGTTGGAGCCAAATGCCACTGGTAAAACATTTTACATAAATTTTCTTTACATGCCGTGGATGTAGTTAATTTATAATTTGTACTCCATAATTTCTCCCATTCTTCTAAATCGATGTTATATCCAAAGTTCCGAGCCCATGCTCTTCTCCTTGTAGCCAGAAGTGTTTATAATATCAAAGTGCAGGAAAGCTTTTCCATCTCTGGAGGAAATAGCTAATTGGTTTAGTTCCCATCATTGGAAAGTGTTGATGATTTCTTCCTTAGTTATACATTTTAAAACCTGAACAGTTTCTAGGGCATTATAAAGAAATATAGGGCATTACAGACAGTTAAGTGGTTACTTGGGTCAGCCAACAAAATGCCACATTTTTCAGACTCCACTTGAAGTTAGAACCAGCTTCAGTTTGAAAACATCCAAGGAGAAATAGGTCGTATTTTCACATGGAAGAAAGATCCATATACCTAAAGGGTTGCCCAATTACTACTTCAGTCCACAGAAGGAGAAGAAAGAGCACGGAAGGGACCCTCCCTAATTTTCTGGAGAATAAAAGGAAAGAAGGGAAGACATGTATTATTTATTAAATGTATTTATTGTCGATCGCCCCAAAAGATGGGGTGACTCTTTTAGTCTTCCAAGATTCTGTTAACATAATCTTATAATCCCAACGGTGCTTTTTTAAGAGGCAACTGGACTTTCTGGTTTTTCTTTGAAGATATTTCGCTTCTCATCCAAGAAGCTTCCTTCATATCCAAGAAGCAAAATGTCTTCAAAGAAAAATCAGAAAGTCCAGTTGCCTCTTGAAAAAGCACCTTTGGGATAACTATGACCTGGATGATTGAGAATCTCCATAGACATAACCTTATAATAAAGATAAGAGTTAATACTCATGGTTGTGCTTCTTGTCTGGGCAACTTTGAAGCTAACAGATACCCACCCATATCTCTTTGCTTATTCAAAATAGACAAAGAATAGATTGGTTATGTAGAAACTAGAAAACAATTGAATGAGCTGAAGAAGTAAATTAGTGAAAATGGCATAGAGAAAAGGAAGATAAAAAGGCATAGGATTGCATGGCGATTTGGTGCCTAATAAAGAATAAAGAAACCCACCCTCAAATATTTACTAGGTGACCATGCCAATTCCTGTTTCTGAACCTAATCTACCCCAAAGGATTAAAGAAAAGATAACATGGAGACAGGGTGAGATTGGGTATAGTTATTCTGGGCACTTTGGAAAAGGGCAGAGTATAAGTTAATTGAGTACAAAGAGAGGAGGAACCTGCTATATTAGCCCAAAGTATTCTAAAAGAAAATCCTCCCCTCTTCTGTAGCCTCAGGAACATTCACTGCTGTGTGGTGCCTGGCATTTTTAGGAGGAAACTAAGGGAGATATTTCCACATCCCATTGTTCACACACTTGCTAAGGAATGCAGATGCTAACACTGGCAGGCTTCAAACACTATTGTAAATTATGGATCCCCAGGCACTATACCCCCATGCAACCTGGCTGACATAAACCTTAATTTTCTAATTTAAAAAGAAAGAAGAACAATTTACATCACAGAGAAAAAAGAAAACGTCTAACACAAATTCTTCTACACCTTTAAACCCCGTTTTTTCTTAGAAATCACACTACCCAAAACATTAGTTTTCCTGTACTTGCTACCTTCTGGAGATTTGAATAAGTTAGTTCCAAGGCTGAGAGAGAGAGAATTCCTCTCATTTCTTCAACCTCAGGCTCAGCTTCTGCTGTTCTGCTTACAGATCTACACTTCCAGCTTAGTCTAGAGTGAAGAGCATGAGCCACCCACTAACTTACTTCAGGAGTGCAGGGAGCCAAGGTGACGTTGTCTTCAACCCATCCTCACCCTCCACCCATGTCTCCTGGCTTCATTTCAAAAGCAGCTTTTTCTGTCTTGCACTGGTATGCTGGGCTTCCAGCAGTTCCCCTCACTCCAACTGACTACACTATGGTGGGAACATATTTTTCTCATCAGGCACTGCCTCTAGCCTCCACATTTTTTGCTCAAGTTGATTGATGGAACATATGAAGGTGGACTATTCTGTTAAAGAAATCCAACAAAAAAGCCAAACAAAAGCCAAACTAGGGAGTTTGGCTGAAATTCTGCCAAGTTCTCCTTCAAGCGACAATGATAGAACTGTGTTTTCTTATTCCATTTTTAAAACCAGTCCAGAAGAGGTAAAGAAGCTAGGGAATTCATCCATCAAGGGCTGCAGGAGACCAAGTGCAAGTGAAACAATAGGCCACTGAGGCCAAAGCAAAGCTAAATAAAGCACTGAAATCTAGAAAGGTAGTTCTTGGTAACACAAGTGGAACCAAACTGGTGAAAGTTGCAGGCTGAGTAAAACCTTATAACTAGCAACATTTGTCTCTATAACCAAAGGAGAGGAAGGGAGGTTAACCTGTGTATATATGACAGATTACAGATTAACAGAGTTGAAAGGGACTTTGTAGGTCATTTAGTCCAATCCCTCCACCAAAGCAGGAGACCCTACACCATTTCTGACAGATGGCAGTCCAGTCTCTTTATTTTGTTATTTATTTTATTTGGTTTGTCAATTGCTTACAAGGTGATAGGTATAAGTAAAAACATAGTTATGAATAAGGATTCATGGATTCATAAGTAAGAAAAATAAAAGAAATAATAGGACAGGGACGGTAGGCACATTGGTGCGCTTATGCACGCCCCCTACAGACCTCTTAGGAAAGGGGTGAGGTCAATAGTAGAAAGTCTAAGGTTAAAGTTTTTAGGGTTTGGGGAAGAAACCACAGAGTCAGGTAGAGTATTCCAGATATTGACCACTCTGTTGCTGAAATCGTATTTCCTGCAATCAAGTTTGGTGCAATTAACCTTGAGTTTGTATCTATTGTGTGCTTTTGTGTTGTTATGGGTGAAGCTGAAGTATTCATTGACAGGTAAGTCATTGCAATGTATGATTCTATACTTAGATCGGACCAATTGATTCTATACTTAGATGATTCTATACTTAGATCGTACTTAGATTGGACCGAAGCTTCTTGAAAGCTTCCAGTGATGAAGCTTTTCCTCAGAAATCTGTATTCTGTGCCTGTGAATTTGCCTGACAAACAAGGAAGAAACATTTAAGGCAATACCCCGAGTTTTAAACTCTATGGACTTCCTGATTCCACCCTTCTCAATTAATATATCACTGCTGGCCTTAGAGACAACTAAGATATCAGTCCTCAAAAAAGAAGCCATTTATAACTAATCCTATCACAAATGCCTTCCTAATCGGCTAGTATGATGACTTTTACAAATCCACCCATCTCTCTCTTCCAGTGAAATATATTCAGGCTCATTCTGTAATCCACATTTCCCAACACGCTGATGAGGAGATACTCTTTTCTTTGATGTTAATCCCCTGTTAAGTGCAGACCAATTGATTTAGTTTGTGCTGAGTGTCAGCCGCTAGAATGTCCTAGAAAGTTTTGCTATTGTAATTCAAAGACTAAAGAGATATTTCAGTCATATTAACATGCAACTGTTCCACATAAAGTGATCTCAAATATACAGTTGTTATGTCTCACCTATATTCTCAAGTGAGTATACAGAGTTCCAGAGTTCAAAATATTCAAACAAGAACAAAACCAGACTAAAAAGGGTTAACAGTACTGTTTTCCAGTCCTTGGCAGACTTCCCGGAATCTGTCTGGTAATTCAGAATTGTCCATCAATCACAGAGGCCGCTCCACACTCATCAAACACTTTGCTTCCAAGCAAAGTTTGAGAGTCAGCACGCCTCCTTAAATCACCTGGATGGGCATGTCAGTCTCTCTAATCAATGTCTGGCTTGACGCCTCCCTTCAGATTGACGTTTCAATCATCTCCTAGTTCTAGCGTCAAGCCAAGATATGTCAGTTTCCCCATTAGAAGCCTCTGACTCATTTTGTGGATCAGTTGCTGGCATGAGCGAAGTCGAAGGTTCTGGGGAGGATTGTCTCTGCGACAATCTCTCATCCTCCTGGCTCACATCTGTGTCCTCTGATAATTCAGACTCCACATTCACAGCAGGCTCCAACCTTCCATCTTCAGAGTCATCAGAGTCAAAACTCCCAGCAGGATCGATCCTTCCAGTCACAACATACAGTGGTTAATTGAAAACAAGTCTCTGCAAAAAAACGTTGCAGGCTGGAAAAGGAATTGATTCAAAGGACCAAGCTTTTAGCCAAACCCATGCTCTCTTTTCTTGGGAGCCTCAGCTCTTTCAAAATGTTCCTCATCACTTCCCTTGCATAGGTAATCTTTGACTTATGACCATTTGTTTATTTGAAATCTGAAACAAGTGACCTTTCAACCAGTCCGACACAATACACCTCAGCATCACAATTCACTTAACAACTACATTATTTGCTTATAAGGCAAACAAGATTATAAAATCAGTCACATGATTACTCACTTAGCAACCTCATCTTTTAGTGATGGAAGTTCTGGTCCCAACTAAGGTCGTAAATTGAGGATTACCTGTATTAGAGAAAAGTCAAGGGAACCAGAAGCATCTTTTCAGTGTCTTTCTCACACAGAAAATTGGGGTTGGTTTTTTTTTATATTGGCCAATACAAACCACCCTTGACTGGAGATTTTACAGTATCCTTGCCCTGCCACGCCCACCAAGCCACGCCACAGAACTGGTAGTAAAATAGAATAGATAGAATTAATCTATTTTCAATCTCAAATAAGGTCCAGAGCAGTAGACAATATATTAATCTAGCAATAAAAATATGGGAAGAAAAACTTTAGTACCCCCACCCCATCCCACAGCTAGGCAGCCAGACAAAGGGAACTAAAATGGGCAGACATAAAAATGCCTATTGTCTGAGAGGGGCTTTCACCTGCAGTATTTTTACCCCTGTACCCCACAAAAGTTTGCCTTGAAGCCATTTCAATTAGTCCCTTTTTTCTCAGGATGAAATCCACCTCTTTTACAGCATTATTTCTACTGCTGAAACCAAGGAAGATACAGAAAACATGCCCAAAGATTAAAAAGCAAATACAAATTCATTTCCACCAACTTCTACCTGCTTGCCTGCTTGGAAAGCAGCAAATAATTTGTTGCTTTGAAACTAACACATTCAGACCTTCTTATATATTGAAAAGACAATAAAATAGAGATTATTTTAAAAATAGAGATTAAAATAATAAAATCAAAATAGCAATAGCAATTGCACTTAAGACTTACATACCACCCCATAGTGCTTTACATGATACATGGCTGGGCGATACAAACTTTTAATTGCTGAGTCTTCTTAGGATATTCCCTTTCCAACCTAACAATAATTGAAAAAAATGCCAAAACATTATAACTAGTCCGTAAATAACAACAAATTAAGCCTTTCTATTGTAGGCCTAAGGAATAAAACACATTGTGCACTCAGACTGATGTAAGGATTTCCTGGCAGAAATTTCAGAAATATTAGCATCACCACTGAAATGTTGAGATTGAGAATCTTCATAGATTTGTCACATTATAATAAATGAATTTCACTTTTTTCAGTGAGTACCAATATTCTAGAAATGTATTCTTTTTAAAATAACTTCTTAAATAAACAATTCATTCAAATCACTTAGTCACAGGTCTACAAATACTAGCTTGATATTGGTAACTCAGCAAAAATGTATGAAAAAATGGTTACAATTAATCTGAATTTCTACCATTTGTATTTGAATACAGAATTAGTAGTAAAGAATTCTGTCATTATACTTTCCATACAAAAGAGGACTCCTCTGCCTTTCTAACCTTTAACCAGCATTCAGACCAGAGGTGGTATTCAGCAGGTTCTGACCAGTTCTGGAGAACCGGTAGCGGAAATTCTGAGTAGTTTGGAGAACCGGCAAATACCACTTCTGACTGGCCTTGCCCCCATCTATTCTCTGCCTCCTGAGTCCCAGCTGATTGGCTGGATCTTCTTTTGTTGCCCTGCATAGGAGAACAGAACTGGAAAGCAGATTAGTGTGGTGGGGAGGGAATGGGATTTTGCAGTAACCTTCCCCCTGGAGTGGGGTGGGAATAGAGATTTTGCAGTATTCTTCCCCTGCCATGCTCACCAACCCACTCCAACCAAGCCACACCATGCCCACCAAGCCACGCCTACAGAACCAGTAGTAAAACAATTTGAATCCCACCAGTGATTCAGACCTTCTTTACTATCTATAGATTACTTCAATAGTTATCAGGTATGAAGTGCTAGTGAACATGGCTGTTGTGCATCATGGATTGTTTAAGATAATGGGATTTAAGTATCATAGGATGCTTGGGGGGAGGGCACAATGGGACAAAACAGAAGAATTACAGGTAAAATGAGCTAACTAACTTTCAAGGAGGTATGCTACTCTACAATTCCCAAGTCCTTAGCCAGGCCATGGAATAATGAATAAGATTACCCTTAAGCATGTGTGTAAGTCTCTTCCTCTTTTTGTGATTAACCACAATGTTCTCAAACAGACTGAATCAGAATTGTAAGAGCAAGCAACTTCTAAGCAAGCTTAAACTCTAACATCCTGAAAGCCAGAAGGGACCACATGCAGGAGCTGGGATTTTAAAGCAGGCTATGGCATGGTAAAATTGTACACTGCTCAAAAAAATAAAGGGAACACAAAAATAAGACATCCTAGATCTGAATGAATGAAATATTCTTATTAAATATGTTGTTCATTACATAGTTGAATGTGCTGACAACAAAATCACACAAAAATTATCAATGGAAATCAACCCATGGAGGTCTGGATTTGGAGTTACACTCAAAATTAAAGTGGAAAAAAACACTACAGGCTGATCCAACTGTGATGTAATGTCCTTAAAACAAGTCAAAATGAGGCTCAGTAGTGTGTGTGGCCTCGACGTGCCTGTATGACCTCCCTACAATGCCTGGGCATGCTCCTGATGACGTGGGTCTCCTGAGGGATCTCCTCCCACACCTGGACTAAAGCATCCCCCAACTCCTGGACAGTCTGTGGTGCAACGTGGTGTTGGTGGATGGAGTGAGACATGATGTCCCAAATGTGCTCAATTGGATTCAGGTCTGGGGAACGGGAGGGCCAGTCCATAGCATCAATGCCTTTGTCTTGCAGGAACTGCTAACACACTCCAGCCACATGACGTCTAGCATTGTCGTGCATTAGGAGGAACCCAGGGCCAACCGCACCAGCATATGGTCTCACAAGGGGTCTGAGGATCTCATCTCTGTACCTAATGGCAGTCAGACTACCTCTAGCGAGCACATGGAGGGCTGTGCGGCATCCTAAAGAAATGCCACCCCACACCATTACTGACCCACTGCCAAACTGGTCATGCTGGAGGATGTTGCAGGCAGCAGAACGTTCTCCAAGGCGTCTCCAGACCCTGTCATGGCTGTCACATGTGCTCAGTGTGAACCTGCTTTCATCTGTGAAGAGCACAGGGCGCCAGTGGCGAATTTGCCAATCTTTGTGTTCTCTGGCAAATGCCAAACGTTCTGCATGGTGTTGGGCTGTAAGCAGAACCCCCACCTGTGGACGTCGGGCCCTCATACCACCCTCATGGAGTCTGTTTCTGACCGTTTGAACAGCCACATGCACATTTGTGGCCCGCTGGAGGTCATTTTGCAAGGCTCCGGCAGTGCTCCTCCTGTCCCTCCTTGCACAAAGGCGGAGGTAGCGGTCCTGATGCTGGGTTGTTGCCCTCCTATGGCCTCCTCCACGTCTCCTGATGTACTGGCCTATCTCCTGGTAGCCCCTCCATGCTCTGGACACTACGCTGACAGACACAGCAAACCTTCTTGCCACAGCTCGCATTGATGTGCCATCCTGGATGAGCTGCGCTACCTGAGCCACTTGTGTGGGTTGTAGACTCTGTCTCATGCTACCACTAGAGTGAAAGCATCGCCAGCATTCAAAAGTGACCAACCCATCAGCCAGAAAGCATAGGAACTGAGAAGTGGTCTGTGGTCACTACCTGCAGAACCGCTCCTTTATTGGGGATGTCTTGCTAACTGCCTATGCTTTCCACCTGTTGTCTATTCCATTTGTGCAACAGCATGTGAAATTGATTGTCAATCAGTGTTGCTACCTAAGTGGACAGTTTGATTTCACAGAAGTGTGTTTGACTTGGAGTTACATTGTGTTGTTTAAATGTTCCCTTTATTTTTTTGAGCAGTGTATTTAGACTGTATTATTTGAACCAGCAAGGATTTTTCTCCTTTATGCAAGAAAGAGAAATCTAGCTAGTGTTTCTCAACCTCAGCAATTTTAAGATGTGTAGACCTCAATTCCCAGAATTCCCCAGCCAGCAGAGAAGCAAGGAATTCTTTTCTATAGAAAGTGTTGCTTTTTTTAGATCCTGATCATGAGGTAAGCTTCAGATGCAGCTCTACCTTTTCAGTAAGAAATAGACCTTAACTTAGTTTCTAATAATTTTGTTGGGTTTATGTTAATATTAGAATAGTCCTCTAATATTCTATGGTTTACAAACTTGATTTGGATTTACACTTCATGTGAAGCCACCTTTTATCATGTTATGCTAAGCAAGTGTAACCCAACAGGTTTTATAATACCCAGGCTTCACAAGTTATAACAGTTGGCTTCATACAACATGCTAAGCCAAAAATAAACAATCACACAACCTATGAATCCGGCTTTTGTGGTTGTTTTTTTTAATACTGCTCTTCTATTTTTGTCTTCCCAAATCAAGGTGGATTAGGAAAACACCACCAAAGGAAAATGTCAACTGTACAAATTGTGAGAGAAAATAAAAGTCTAGATTCATCAGCTTATCTGTACACTCCACCCAAGCAGTCTTGACTCCAGGAATGCCACGTTTCATTGCTCAAAAGCTAGGAAGAGCCATTCAGGTGTGCAGATGCCCTTTTTGCTTCTAATGATCATGGTGTCAGGTTTCCAAGTGAGGATAATATTGGAAAGCTGCAAATATTGACAGCTTCCAGGACCATCACACAAATGTGGATGCCAGCTGAGGTTGCCACAAAAGATCCGACTCACTATATGTGTTCTGGTAAAAGCACAGAAACTGGTCAAAAGAAAAAGTTTAAATCAGGGGTGTCCAACCTTGGCAACTTTAAGCCTGGAGGACTTCAACTCCCAGAATTCCCCAGCCAGCAAAGCTGGCTGGGGAATTCTGGGAGTTGAAGTCCTCCAGGCTTAAAGTTGCCAAGGTTGGACACCCCTGGTTTAAATCATTGCGGTGACTCTTTTAATGGTCTACTACTAATTCTGGAGGAACTTCCACACTGGTTTGCTCTTATAGCAGTGCTAAGCAGATCTCAAAGATTCTTGAAGTGGAAGAAATAGATCTACAGTCTGTAGATCTACATTTATAGTACATTTATAATAGTCTAAATAATCTACATTTGATTAACAGTTGGAACAGTACCAGATTCCCACAGACATATCTAACTGCATAAGAGAGGCTATTGCAGCCTTCTCCGACTTGGTGCTCTTCAAATGGATTAGATAAAACATGCAGTAAATTTACCAATTGAACCTATAAGTTGTGGATAATGAATATTATAGTCAAAACCCTGAAAGTGCCAGGCTGAGGACTCTGTGCACCTGCTTTTTTAGGGTCCTATGGCTGTTTTGAATAGCCACTAGCTTCCAATGAAGGGATGGTCCCCTAATTCTCCCCTCTCCCTATTTTTACTGAGAAACAGCAGAACAGTATTTTGACACATTCTTGAAAGAACACCGAATTAGAACTCTGTTGATTCCACAGCGATTTAGATACATAAAACCCCGATAAAGAAGGAAAGTAATCTCATGCCATTAGTTTTATTACTCTCCAGAGGAGCTCTAACTGATGTTCGCAGTTGCCGGAGAAGGCAATGGATGCGATGCCGTTCCCCAATACCCAAGATCGTGACTCTGGAACAAAGGTGAGTCAAATTTCCTGCGTCAACCCTAAGGTAGTCGGCTTCGCCTTCCCTCTCGTGAGAACCCGGACGCGCCCAAGTCAATGCATCCCGAAGTCTCAAAGGAAGGAATTCGCATCCCGGCAGGTTGGACTTGCAGCCTCGCTTAGCGAACAAAAGGAGTAAAGGCAACACCGACGCTGAGCAACGCCGGCTGCCCGGGGAGCAACCCGACGTTGCAACTGGCCCTAGTTACAAAGAGTTACAGAAGAAGCCAAAATCACTGACTTACTTCGCCTGGCTATTGGGCGTTAAGGACCCGAGCCTGGTTTCTCCCACAGGCTGGAAGCTGCTGTGATTTTCGGGCTGATTTAGTTGCTCCAGAGAAGAGGAGAAGCAGTAGTAGCAGCTGCTGGTCTGCACGGGAGGAGAGCAAAACCACCCGCGAAAAAGGAAGGCGTGCCGGAGCCGTCTTTCCGCAGCCGATTTCAGCAATCGACGCTCCACATCATCCAACCACTCCCACTTGGAGCAGGTCCGGAACGGCCGCCCGCCCCTGCTGTCTCCCCACCCCGGCCGGGTCCGGGGATTGCAAGGCGGTTCTTCCCCTGAAAGCGGAAGCAGGATGGCGGGAGCTTCGGAGGGGGCTTTCCAGGCGCTGCCCTCCAATTCTTACGGATCTCGACCGCCCTGCTGTACCTACGGGAGAATCTCATTTTCCTTCCTTTTGGCGGGGCTTCACTGGTAGCACAATAATACGGTTTTCGACTGCAACCTCCACAGCCACTTCTTGCTCCGGAGAAAGTTTAATCGAACTCGGTGTTCTCGTATGATGTTAAAATGTTATCCAAAATACATTTTAGGGTTCTATTTATCTCCTATTGTTTTAGATGTACGTGATTAAGGAAACCAAGCCTGAAACTGCAGTAAAGAGTACAGTAATTGTAGCAAGAGCAGAATGATCTTATGGATATCCTTATTCAGGTTTCTTAAATCACGGTTGCGCTCCAGTTCACGTGTACTTGAAGATTTCTCGGTGCAGACAATCGTGCAGACAATTGTGCCTCTCTTTGAGGCAGGCTGTGCGGTGACGTCACAGATTTTGCGTAAGGCAAGGGCTAGTCAGGACTCGTCAGGCGTTTGTTTCTGTAAGCTGAAAGTCGGTAGACGCATACATTTAAATTATAGTTATATCCCCGTTGTATCAGTGTTTCTGATTTCGAAGAACTCTAAGGAACAACCTCGAAAAGGTTAGTCTCTTAAACTGTGGCCACATACACCTGAGTGAGTCTGCTTGTAACATTCCTACTGCAAATACTCTTCTGAGGTTTCAGTTTTTTTGTATCATGTGAACCTAAAACAAGTATTTTATTGATTTACTGAAATGCTCTAATTTATAGCATTTGGATTAAAATAATCCAAGGTGACAGCCATTTTTGAATTCAAACAATACAGTAATGTGCTGGGTGGGAGGTGGAAGGTAATATGTAATAACATGGAACCAGCCTATTTGCAGGACTACCTCTCCCCCACTGTTTTTGCCTGCTCCTTCAGGTTTAACAGGGAGGGCGTGCTCCAGATTCCCTCCATCAGACAATGTCATCTTGTTAGACCCCAGATCATGTCTGTTGTGTGGCTGATTTGTGAAACAGCACCTCCCTTAGAGATCTGTGTGGCCCCAAGTCTTCTGTAAGGCATTGAGACCTGGTTGTACACCCAGGCATTTGTGCCAGGAGGCAAGGTGAATCTCTTGCTGATGTGGCTTTTTATTTTGGGATTATTTTAACTGGGGTCTTGTGACTTTGTAGTGTTATGGTTTTAATCCTTGTGAAGTACTCCACCCAGAGTCATTATTGTGAAATGGGTGATCTGTAAATAGTTAAGTTTTGTGCTTGCTCTGAAGTTTACATCTGACCATGCCATACACCTGACTTAGGTGATTGGTAGAAAATTAGGCTTCAATTTTGTTGGTCTACTACTACTGTAATAAAGATTTGGTTGATAGGTGTGACTTTATGGTTGCAGTCATATATCACACTAAGAAAGTATACTTTGTACAGCACAATAGACTGAAAGATTCTTTTGGGGTTCAGTGTATTCACATGAATCTAGGCAACTAGTTTAATTGAATATATTTAGTTAGCCATGGCTTAATATATTGTACAGAAAACACCAATGTGGTTTATTTAGTTAGGCATTTGTGTGTGCGCATGTGTATCTTGATGTTTGGCAACTAAATGAACAAGTCCCTGCATGTTTTTGGCAAGATTTTTTTTAAGTGGTTTGCTCCTGTCATCTTAGGACTGAGAGAGAGAGATGATGGACCCAAGCTCTGCACATCCTGGTTGGTAATCATGAAAGGAGTCATAGACTGACCAAGCCAGATTCAAAACATGTATATGTATATGTCTTGTTTAATTAAGCAGACAATTAGCTGCTGTCTCAAGCAATTTGGAAGAATATGTGAGGTAGCACTATCTAGTGCTGTTTTGACTAAAACACATTTTAATTTTTAGTAAGAAATATCAAACTGATTATATGTATGTCACACAGAATAACTAATGAACCATGTTTTAATTTAATTTGTTAAGTGAATTCAGTCTATGTGGTGGGTTTGGTTCAGTCTGTTGTGCAAATTCAGAAGATTAGGTTAATTGGATAACTGATTCTCTTTACCATAGGTAAACTCAGTTTGAACACAACTTTAGGACTCTGTTCATAGATCTATATAAGATGTAATCTAACATCTATAGAAGATGTTGGAAAAGGAGTTTGGAGGTCTCCTAGAAAGCTGGAATAGTAATAGCACTTAGATTTGTATACTGCTCCATAATGCTTTACAGCACTCTGAGCAGTTCACAATGTCAGAATCTTGCTCCCAATAATCTGGGTCCTCATTTAACCAACTTCAGAAGTATGGAAGGTTGACTCAATCTTGAGCCTATCAGGATAAAATTCCAGACTCTGGCAGAGTTTGCCTGCATTACTGCATTCTAACTGCACCACCAGGACTCTTGACCAGGGACCATTGACCATCACAAATTACTGTCCAACCCAGTGGTGGGATTCCAATTTTTTTTTTACTACCGGTTCTGTGGGCTTGGCAGGCGTGGCTTGATGGGCGTGGCAGGCAACGGATACTGCAAAATCCCCATTCTCTCCCCTCCCCACGCTACTAACCTGCTTTCCAGCTCCATTCTCCTGTGCAGGGCAACAAAAGAAGACCCAGCCAATCAGCTGGGACTCGGGAAGCAGAGAATAGATGGGGGTGGGGCTAGTCAGAGGTGGCATCTCTGAACTACTCAAAATTTCCGCTACCGGTTCTCCAGAACTGGTGAGAACCTGCTAAATACCACCCCTGGTCCAACCTTTATTTGAAAATCATCAGTGATGCCTATTCCTTTGCTTAATAGCAACCACAATCAGGAAATGACTCATTTACTCCTTATTTTGAACCTGAGTCTGTTTCTAAACTACAGTGACTGTTGAGTCGGGTGCCACCTATCTTGTATTTCCACATCTGGTTTTTCTTGTCTTAGTGCAGGGCTGTCAAACTCGTGGCATCACGTCATATGATGTATCTCGACTTTTTCCCCTTCACTAAAATGGCGTGGGCATGGCCAGTGCGTGATGCATCCGGCTCGTGGGCCATGAGTTTGATGCCCCTGTCTTAGCCATGTATAACTCTGCATTTCTTCTAATTAAACTGAATTTTACTGGAAAAGAGGCCCAATGTTCAAGTCTTTCAGGATCCTTTTGAACCTTGAACCTTCATGTAGATAGCTGCGGAGAATAGCTGTGCAGTCCCAGGAAAAAGTGTGGCTGTTTTGGGGAACTGCAGTTAAATGCTGTGTGAGTGCCCTGTGGGATTTAGGAGTTTGATTTTTATTCTCCACTAGCACAGCAAAGAAAAGAAGAAATTAATATTTTCTATTTTAATATTTGTTATATACTTATTTATGTAACATAAATAACAAGCAAGGAATGCAGAATCTTTTCTGATGCTAGACTAAAATATATAGTCAATTCAAAATGGATAGGATATGAGACTAAAGCCACCATGTGTGCAACAGGGCCATACAATGGACAAAGGGGCCAGCTTCCCTGCTCAGCAGGGCAGCGTCAGGGAATTTAAAAACCGGCCTTAAGGTTCAAATCCATGTATGTGTTGGATGCAGTATGTGTATGTATTGGGAATTATACCATGTAATTAAAATTATCTACCATGGATTAGCCCGTTTTCTTCTTTTCTGTATCATCCTTCCTGACCTAAGCTTGGTGCTCTCCAGTCCGCTCTGTTTGGGCTAATGAACACTATACTGGTGTTTCAATGTAGAAAATTGAAACTCAGATCTCTATTTCTCCGATTCTCATTTAGTGGAGCAGTTTTTCTCCAAGGTAACCCGATACGTGAAGCATTTTTTGGGTTTCAGATCGGAAATATCAGCCCTAATAAACATAATATTCTATTATTTCTATGTGAAATAACATTACATTAATGTAGTCTGTCAAAGGAAGATATTTCCCTTGCCAATCCCACTATTGTTTGGCTGCCTGTTTGCTCTCTGCTGTACTCATGCTTGGATGACATGGTTGCTGCTCTTTCTGCTTGAAGTTTCATTTTCATCTTTCTGTCCAGGTTAATTCTTCCTGTTCCACACATCAGTTTGCTTCTTCCTGGTTAAACTTCTAACCTCCATTTTATTTGTAAGTTTTAAACAAAATTTACTTAAGCTTCATACCGGTTGGTAGATGCTGAGTCATGAGAGTATACTTGCCCTTGTCTTTAGCTCAATCTGTTATCCCACTCTAAACAAGTTATCGATATTTCTTTAATGATTACATAACAGTCTTATAATTAAATTCTGCTGATATACCTGAGCTTTTTAAAGTTTTTTGTCTTACAAGGACAACTTTAATTAGCACATGAATGTGAAGATCAGAAACCAAAGAAAATTTGCAATTATCAGTGTGGAACTAAAACATACAGTACCAAATTGGATACCCCAGAAACAAATCAACTTAGGTGGACTGGACTACAAGTGTGGCACAAAATATGTGTTTGATTTGTTGCAGGTGGCCTAGCTTTTTCTTTATTTTTTTAAAGCCCTACCATAATGTCTCGATACAAGGCTGGCTTGAGAAAAGGAAAGGGGAGGGGGAGGGGGGAGACAGGAATTGGCCAAATAAGCTATGATTGCATATGACATGCAAGAATTTTCCTAGTTTTAAAAAATTGTTCAAGAAGCTTAATTCAGGACTCAAGCTCATACAAAAATTAGAAAGGAATAAGCTCCCCCCCTTTTATTGCCAACTTAGATTGAGATAAGTTATTGCACTGTATATATATTGACCATCCCTTTCTGTCTCTTAGTATGTTTGTGATATGGCTTTTTCTCCAAGTTGAGATCACCTTCTTGTCTATTTTACTCAGAAAATATTTGGTAGCATCCAAGTTCTCCTGATGCTTTATTCAATGCCTCCTTTTTTTGTTTTTGTTTTAGACCACGGTCTCCCACAGCCCCACTGGGACAGAACTAGCAGTTTACTGGACTGCAGTAATCTTTCTTCTTGACAACAGCCTGTTTTTCAGGCTACCTTCTGGAAGTGGTGGAAAGCTGAATTATTAAGGGTTACATTGCAAGAGCTTAGCCATGTAGATTTAACTACTTTAACAAGTAATTGAAAAGTTGAATCATGTAGATTGGACAACTGTGCATGTTGCAAAGATTTCATGTTAATACTTGGCACACTCTTCTGAATTTATCATAGGCATATCCATATAATCAAAGACAGGTAAACATCTCCCTATAAGCCAATTCTGCTGTTGGGAAGGGAGATTTATTTTGGTATTGTTGGTGGGCAGATTTTACATGGGCTTTAGAGCAGGCAACTGATGGAAGGAAGGAAGGGAAGGGAAGGAAGGAAGGAAGGAGCACTTTTAAGTGTTGCTGTGGAACAAGTTGAACTGTATTTACTAGTCTAGTCCGTTTTTTTCTCAAACTTAGCTACTTTAAGATAAATGAATTTCAACTCTGAGAATTCTCCGGCCTGCATAGGTAAGTCCACATGTTGCTAAGGATGAGAAATATTAGTCTAATGAAATGTGCTGAATGAGTACAAGAATAACATGTTCAAATAACAGAGAAGCAGCTGAAATGCTGTAGTAGGAGGCATTTCTATGCAGCCTCTCCTGTCTTCCATCTCTAATTCTGAAGGCCAGGAGGATTTAACAGTGGCTTAAACATCCCTGTCAGGTTTATTTAACACACAAAGCCATAACTGAGGAAGTAAATCTTCTAAACATGAGTATCAGTTGTGATTAAGGTATGTTTCTCAACCACAATGTAATCCATGACCTAGATCTGCAAGTCACACTGGGCTTAATTAAGACCAGCCTGGGCTATACGTGTACATATGGACATGGGCAGTTTTCCAGAAAGATAAAAAGGGTTTGTTTTTTCCTCTATACTAAAGGAAATTTACAGGCATTTTTAAAAGATTTTTTTTTTAAAAGCCCACAGAAGGCTTATTAAATAGAACAGAGAAATCTATTCAGCTGTACAGTGATCAAAGGGTATCACTCTTTAGTACACAGCAGTCCTGTTTGATGAGACTAACTTGTAGTAGTTAGAAGAAAGTAGGTGGGTACAACCTGTGAAGTAAATATCACCTGGGTACAACCTGTGAAGTAAAGATCACCAAGTCATAGCTTTAGATTAGACTGTTAAGGGTGAGTTTGCTATTTGATCATTAGTTGAATGTACACACATGTGCATTAATGTGGCTTGTTTGGGTCATGCTTTAGCATGGTTTTTAGCAAACCATGGTTTAGTGTGATGCATGGAGCCAGCTGTGGCTTAAATTATGACCTTATTATGATGCTTATATCAGAGCTTGTGGTTGAAATGGCCAATAAGATGCCTTTAGAGATTCTGAATTATCATCCCAATTAGAACATCCAGGAATTAGGTAAATATATTTTCCTGTTCATTTATCCCAATACTGGTTAATGTTGCATCTCTTCCTGGCAGAAGTGGTCAAATTTTGTGTGTACCTGAGGCACAGCAGGCCTTCTCTAACAGCAAAAAATGCAATCATTTTCTCATGAAGCTTTCTTTAGAATGTGGCGCAGATGGCGGAGTAGCAAGGTGAGCTGGAACAGGATTGTATTCTCAGATTCAGAGGTGCCCAGAATTTGATATTCAGAGCAGAATTTTAAATATTCTCTAGGTTCATTTTACATTTAAATGATCTATTCAGCAGGCTCATTACCCATTTGTCCTGGTTCATTCAATACTAGGCTTTAAAAAACCCCCCGCAAATGTCTTGTTGCATTCAAAGCAATACCTCACAAAAGCTTTAGGTCCTAATTTATGGCTGATGGCCTGGGAAGCAAGTGCAGAGATAGGCCATGTTATACATGGCTGCCACCCATAGACCTAGTCTTCTTAATAATATGACAAAACAGCTTACATATAAAATCACAAAAGAAAAAAAAACCTGGTTTTTGCAGTATACTAAACCCATATCATACAAACTATTTGTTTAACATGTGAACAATAGCAGTGGTTCATGAATCATGGCTTTATGTTTTAGAATGTTACAGCAATAGGATTTAGACCTATATACTTCTCCACAGTGCTTTACAGCACTCTGAACAGTTTACAGTGTCAGCATATTGCCCCCAACAATCTGGGTCCTCATTTTACTGACTTAAGAAGGATGGAAAACTGAGTTAATACCGAGCCGGTTAGGATCAATCTCCTGGCAGTGGACAGGATCAACTTGCAATACTACATTCTAACCATAGTATTATATGAAACCAGCCAACTGTTTTAGGAATAAACAATGGTATAGCATGAACTAGAGTAACCCAGGTAAGAAAAGAAATAGGGTGGTCACTGAAATGAGTGCAGCTCAATAGATTAAAATAGTTTATGAATCCAGTTAATTTACCTGTCAACCTGAAAATCCCTGCTGGAAACTAGGAGAGAGAAAAGATTTAAATAAGCAACAGAAGAAGAGGGCTATTAATCTACTAAAAGGTACATTTTTAATAGTAAACATTCTTTATTCCAAAAGCAGAATTCCAAAAGATAAGAATTTGTATATAAAAAGGCATTTTATATTTAAATTTTCTTTTAAGATAGCAGAATCCTTTACCTTATTGCTAAAAGTGAGTCTCATTAAAATCTTGTTCCCTGGGTATACAATAAATATTAAATGGTAGACTCTCGTTAACAATAGGGAGCCTACTGACAATGACAAATTATAAAACATTGTTATAAAAATCTCCTAACTTAGCACAACCCAAACTAATATTGCATCAAGATTTTAAAACAGAAGTGGCATTAATTTATGCAGATAATTTTCTCTAAATTTAAATATCATCCCTTTATAATTATCAAACAATCCAATTTATACTTTGGGAGGGCATTCTGTATCTGGCTGTTTCTAGATGAATGATACACACTCCAAAAGGATTGTGTATTTCTGGTCATTTCCAAGCTCCTCCTTAGAGCAAAATCAATGTTTTAGGAGAAAGCATGAGAACAAGCTAGAGGAGTGGAGAGTCTATAGACTCTCCAGTTGCAAGGCAATGAATGCCAAGTTCACCCCGGTGCAGATAACACAAACCAGATTGCAGAGAGAAGACAAGCCATGAAACTTGAAGAACTTCTGGCGCAGGTGCCGATATTTGCCATCCTTCTCCTTCAGAAGTTGGTAAGCCTCTCGCTGACCTGAAGTTCCCACTTCCTGTCCGAGCCCATGCTCCTTTTCAATCTCTTGCATCTTAACCATGGTCTTGGTGGTGACTTGGGAGAACCAGGAGGCATTAGTGGCAACCAAAATGAGGCAAATAAAAAAGAGTGTGATCTATAAGGAAGACACAAAGTATCATGACCACTTCTGGATTCCAATATACTATACGTAATTTTCTTGGAGTCTTTTTTTTAATTGAGTTCTGGAATTACATTCTTATTTCTAGGAAAAATTAAAGGGCAGTTGATGAACCTGATTTTCCTCAATTTTAAGAGTCAATTAGCTACACAGTCTAAAAAGAATTAATGAAAATGATGTATATATTTTAAATTTATTTTAAATTAACTTCCCACCAATATTTCTTCACAATTCTATGAGGTAGGTTGCTGACAGAATGTGATTGGCCTAAAGTTAGAGTCAGTTTTCTACATTACACCCTATTTATTCTATATATATCAAAGGAACTAGTGCAACATGAATACTAACTTTCCTATGCCTAGGATCAGCTCTAACAAAACACCAGTGCTTCAGAAATATTGCAAAATCTGCTGGCCAGGAAATACTTGTCAATCACTTGTGTTCTTGACATTTTGCTCAGTACACAGATTATTTCTCATGATCCAAAAAGATTGTGGTGAAAAATTAAGGGGAGGAACCATAGGTTCTCAGCGATGTTTCAATTAAATCTTTAAGGACATTATCAGATATATATGTGGTTCATATATTCTACACATAACATCTGTATGCTTTCTCCAAGATTTTTATTTTATTGCCTCCAAACAAACTTGAGGAGCTAAATACAATGATTTTCTTCTTGAGAAGAAGAAAATGATAGTATTGCATAGTATCTTTTTCAACCTCTATGATCCTATCATTTTGGTTTGTTTTGTTGATCTTGAGTACAGTTAGCTGCCAATAAGGTGATTACATGTCCACTCAAAACAGGTTTTTTCAGTGCTGAACAATATTCAGATGCTTCCCTGATATACTCATGTTTAACAAACAGGGAAGTAGATATATACGGACTATATTTTTACTGTGAACGGTGGAAAAAAAATAGAAGATGGGCTCCAGCATGAGTCTGAAACCACTGGTCCCAGTGACCAACCCAGATTGGATCGTGAAAAAGATTATAACATCCCACCATTCACTAAATATATTTAAAGCCCCAGGCAATTATTCTGCTTCATGTCCCAGCCCCATGTATTTTCTTCTAAGTCAAAAGTTCTTCTTAGAAGAAAAGATAAATAAAAAAGATAAATTAAAAAAGGTAAATAAAACTCATATCTTTTGAGGCAGCACTACAGTTGTACTTTGAAAGCCCCCACCTTATCTGCCCTTAAGAATTTCTCTCCAGGATTCAGATGTTGTGCTAGACAAGAATCTGGTTTGTTTAGTTTTAGATTAGCATGTTGCATGAACACAGCCATTGAAGCATGACAGTCACTTCAGTGTTCTTACTCTTGTTGCTCTTAGCATGACAGAGAAGGCTGTTTGATAAGAAATGAAATCATTTATTTATTGTATTCTATATTTGAAAAATATGCCCAGAATTATTTAGAAAGATCTTGTAATGCTGCACATATTATCCTGGGATCTACTCTGCATAACAAAATTACATCAAACAAGAAATTAGAGTAAGACTGAAGCACTCACACTCAGATTTTTTCAGAGGTGGGAATGGTGATGAAATGAAAAAGCATTACATGCTAAGTATTGTAATGTCTTTCTGTAGTAAAATATTACAAAAGATATGTTAATTCAGTAGGGTTCTTGATTAGTTGATAAATTATAAAAAAGGGCTTTATGGCATTTTAAAGACAATCAAATTTATTATAGCATATGCTCATATTTAAAGTGCCACAAAATATTCTGCTGCAAAGGTTATACATAACTATTCATCTATCCAAGAATTATTAATTTATTATGATGCATTTTATGTGAACCTTTGCTTTTCTTCTGAAATATAGTTGTGAAGGCTGGGAGCAAAGATGCAGGGAAGGAATGAATATGATAGTGTTCTAAATACACCCTCTGAGTTGGAATATTCTGGAAGATTTAGAAATGTTATACACTGGGGACAGGGAGAAAGACAGAAAGCAGAATTGCAATCCTAAACCAGTTTATTCAGAAGCCCACTAAATACAGACAAATAGGGACCTCTTCAATTTGTATTATCTCTGTTTATCCTTTATGAATGTCACTATGTCACTATCATTCTGCTTACCAAATCATTTAACCAAGAAGGCTGCTAAAAGTTCATCTCATAAGAACCTGGCCATGGATTTGTATATAGATGTAAAGCATTCTGAAACTAAAAATTATTACCCAGAGAAGGAAGCATTAGTGCCTTTCCACCATCAACAGCTATCACTTGTGTAGCTATAGAATTGAATGGGTAATTGTCTGTATGTCTTGTAATGTAAATATATCTACCTGTATATGCCATTATCACTATCTTTAATCTGAAGCAGCTGGTGCTGCAAAGGTCCTAGGGAAGGGGTGTCAAACTTGATTTCATTGAGGGACACATCAGGGTTGTGTTTGACCTCGGAGGGCTGAGGTGGGCGTGGCCATGGTGGTTGTAACACGGGACATGAGTTGGGGGCACCTGTGGTGGCCAAGTGCTAAGGCAGGACTTCCCTGAGACCCTCACTCACTCTCATTATAACCTTCCTTTCCTTCCTTCTATCTATCCATTCATCCGTCCTTTTCTTCTTTTTCCTTCCCTCTTCATTCTCCTTTCTTCTTCCTTCCCCTCTTTCCTTATTTTTCCTTCCATGCTCTCTTTCCTTCTTTCTTTGTTTTTCCTTTTCCCCTTTCTCCTCTTCTGTCCCTTTTTGCATGCTCAAATGCAAAAGAGGAAACATTTCTCCTTTTGTTTTGTTTTTAGTTTGTTTTGATAACCCTCTGCCAGTGAAAATGGAGGGGGGGCATCCGCACCCTGCCTGGGCCCCATTTTTGGCCGTGACAGCCTCTCTGCCTGCAAAAACGGAGCGGGAGGGGCATGTGCCCCCAAGCTCCATTTTCACTGGTAGAGGCACCATGGTCCTTTGCTGTTTCCAGGCCGGCCCCATCAGCCAGATTTAAACATCCCACAGGCCGGATCCCACCCATGGGCCTCGAGTTTGACACCCCTGTCCTAGGGAGATAGGAAGAACATGGAAGAATATACATGAAAAAGTATCAGAGCATTAAAATGATAGAAAAAGATGGACTTAGAAGGCACTATTAAATAGGAGATAATGGAAGTCTTCTAAGAGATCCAATTTGAACAGTGAAACTGCTTAGGTCAATGAAGCCAAGAGGATTTTTTAAAAAATAACAAGATCTCTTTCAATCTTAGATGTGTTGGGAAATTTGAATGCTGATATGATGACAAGCTGAAGGCATTTTCAGAATGTGCCTATATAACTTTCTGCCTGCATGCTTGCCCCTGAATGTAAAACTGCAGGATTTTAGATCATTAATTGCTACTTACCTGAACAGTTTCTCTGGTGCTGAGAAGTTCCCGTGGATGGTATGCAGCAAATATGGCAAGATTAAGGAATGTGCAGCCAAGTAAGGTATAGAAATAGAAGGGAAACAATTTGCCCTGTACCAGGCCAAAGGTGTGCCGGCTCACAGTTCGGAAAAGAACAAAACCTAGAGACAAAGTAAGGATGAGTTATATGGGGAAACACATCCTTTTCTTTAAATAGTGGGAGAAGTTCAGATTTCTACATAATACTCTTTGATATGGCCCAAGGGCTAATCAATAAATAAAGAACAGAACATAAAACACGTTTTTCTACATTAAAAATAGAGAAAGCTACTGGCAAATTTGGAAAACATGGTTGTTTCTCTCCTTCCAACTCATGTTTCCTCTAACTCAGCCTTTGTCATACAGAAGAATAACATTCTAAATTAGCTCCCTTCCTGCCCTACATACATACCTGCAATGAAGGTTACCCATATCTGCATTCCCCAGGCTGTAGAGAGGAGAAAAAGCTGGGTGATTCTGATAAGACCACTTGGCTCACCTTCCATCGGCATCTCTGAAGCAAGACACATAAACATGGAAGAAAAGGAGTGAGAAAAGGGAAGAACAAGGAGACATATTGAAGGGTCTTTCGCCTGGTCTTAGCCATATTACTAAGTCCCTGATCATTGCCCAAAATGTGTAATATGGTTCCAACTATTCTGTGATGGAAAACATACCAAAAATATGTTTACTTTTGGATAGGCTCTGAATTGTATATGTATACATAAAGGACTTTTTAAAAAGGTAGTAATTGTTTTACTATCTATTTTGATTAATTACTGCAATTCATTTCAACATGTCAAATCCTCAAACATTTGCCAATGTTACTTCTGTCAATGTTATCAAGATGTATCTCATTTTTTGCTAATGGGGATATAAATCATGGGAACCAGTCATATTTTAGCTGTATTGAATGTCTAAACATTAATCTCCCTTCCAAAGAACCTCCCACTGCACAAAATAGCAGCAGGCAGGCAGCGATAAGAGTTGGAGAGGCAAGCAGGCAGGCATGAGGCAAAAGTCACTTGCTCAAAGCTGCCTGCTACTCTGCCTAAAACAGCAGCACTCTTAATTGCCAAGAGACTAGATTAAATTTAATCTCCCCACACCTGCTCTGGTAGACAAGGCCTAGTTTGCTTATTTACATACTAAAGTGGAGGCAGGAAAGGGCCATCTCTCTCTCTTTCTCTCTCTCTTTTTCCTTCCCTCCCTCCCCCTCCCTCTCTCTCTATCCTATTTGTAAAACAAGCAGTCCAAAGTCATTTACAGGTAAGTCAGTCAGTTATCAGTCCAGGGATAATCCAATAATAAAGTCCAGTTCAGTATCAGACTTACATCAAATCCATGAATATCAGTCAATTATGAAAAATGGAGGAACGGCAATACTCTCCAACAGAAGGAAAACAGAGACTCAGACTCTTCTGAGACTAAGAGTAAGACAACCCAGGTTTCTGGCTCCATCTTATGGCCGTTTGAGAAACCACACCCAATTGCAGTTTTTAGCATGCTCTTAAAGAGACAGTATTAAAATGTCTAACCTGGTTTATATATTTCCAAGCCAAATACCTGTTAGGTGACTTATATTCCTAACGCATTTCATAAGAGAGTGACTCGGGTTGGTATTACAGCACTTAATTAGAAAACCATTATATGTGTTTTCATAAATATAAGTGAAAATTATTATTAAGAACTAAAAAATACACAAAACAAGATATATCAACCACAGTATGGCAGCCTTGCAAGATCTCCCTAGAGGACCCCAAAGCCTGAAAGCATAGTCAGGACTTGTTGAATGATAAGAGGGATGGTGCTAATCTCACTTCTGGGTGGTGGTGTGGGGTGAAGATTCCATAAGGTGGGTGCTGCAATGTGGTGAGCTCCTGTTACTTGCCCCAGCTCCTGCCCACCTAGCAGTTTGAAAGCATGCAAATGCAAGTAGATTAATAGATACCATTTTGGTGGGAAGGTTACAGCATTCTGTGTGCCTTTTATAGCCATGCTGGCCTCCTGATTATGAGTATCTTTGGACATTGCTGAGTCCCTCAGTCAAGAAACGGAGATGAGCACTGTGTCCTAGAGTTGGACACAACTGACAGGGAAACCTTTAGCTGTTTACAACAGAGAAGGCCTGCCTCCTGGGATCCGCCAAATGTAAATTTCCTGACAGATGGGACTTGCAGCATGTCTTCTCTGTCAGATCTGATGCGATGGGCAGTCCCTCAGATAATATGGCCCCATGCCAAGAAGAGTTTTAAAGATCAACATCAGCACTTTAAAGTAGGGGCAACCAGAAGCAAACGCAACCAATATGTACTTTTCTAGGAATACATATAACTGCCTGCACCACTGCTTTCTGCACAGATGAAGCTTCCAGATAAGTTTCAAGGGCAATCATATGTAGAGCACATGACAGAAGTCCGAATGGGAAGTGACTAGGTCATAAGTGACAGTGAGCAGAGCCCCTTCCCCCCCATCCAAGAACTTTGCACACGAAGTTGTGCAAAGGCCTTCCTAGCCACAACTTCCACCTGTTCTTTTGAGTAAGAATTGTGAGTTAGAAAGGACCTCAGATTGCACATGGCATAGTCCTAGAATTGGAACTTTTAAGTCGCTCAGTCTTGCCAGGGTTCAGCAGAAGCCTGTTGTTCCCCATCAAGACCCTCACAGCCTCCAGGCATCAGGATAAGACACCCACGGCATTACTTAATTCTCCAGCAGCAGAGATGTACAATTAAGTGTCATCAGTGTGCAGTACTGATGATACCTCATTCTGTGGCTGCAGGTGAGCTCACCCAGTGGCCTCATATAGATGTTGAATAGGAGAAGAGCGAGCATAGAACCCCTGTGGCATCCCATATGGTTGGGGGCTGTTAGTGGGGTCTCTCTTCCCCTACCATCAACTGGAATCAGTCCCGGAGAAAGAAAGTAGAAAAGCACAACACTGTGTCTCCCCCACCCCCTGAGCCAATCCAGGATTAATGGTATCAAAAGCTGCAGGGAGGGAGGTCATGTAAGGCAAGGATGGTTGCACAATTATCATCCTGTTTTCACCAGAAATCATCCATTTTGAATTTTTAAAAATGATGAAGGGGAGGGCGGACTGGCTGTGCTTCAAGGTGAAATGTTCTTCAACTGCTAGCTTTATTTTCCTGAGGTTTTAGGTTTGTGTGGCTACATAGATTAGATTCCAACCCTAAACTCTGTCTAGGTTTATAAGCCATTTAACTTACTTTAGCCCAATATTTCCTGGCCCCAGCCTGTGGTTCATTTATGGTTCAGCATGTTTTGGGGACCCCAAAAATGTTAAGTATTTTGCCTTCCTGTGAAAAGTGTTGTCTGATTAACACTTTCATGTGGCATCCATGATTCTTTCTCAAAATCCCAAATGTTCCATCAGCCCCTAAGGTAGAGGGTGGCTGAGTTTCTACGCATCTGTGGAATTAAACTAATTTCCAGTACACAAAACCATACCTTGAACGATTAACATGAAGACTGGCTGCATATCTAAACTATGATTGGCTGTCGTATTTACTACCCAAAGGAAGTACTGTCGACACAAAGCGGAGCTCTTCAAACAAGCCTTGATGAATGCCAAAGATTTTGAGGCAATTCACTTCCAAAAACCATTGCTCAGTCCACGCTGCCTTGACATCTCCGCCCCACAAAGAAGCCCGCTGTTTCGGGGGCGGTGCAGATTGGGAAGGAAGGGGCAAAGTTGAAGGCAAACTCGGGAAGTGGGAAATCACTGAACTTGAAAAGCTAGAAAGGGAGAAAGCAGCTTTCGCAATGTACAAGAGCCTAAAGAGACAATTCCGCACACGAATCTTGCCCTGAAAGGCAGAAGACTGCCGGATTCAAATGCGCTCTCCCTCCCCCAGAAAAAGCAGCGTGAATGCTGCTCTCTTCCCTGCGCTGATCTCGGAAAGAGCACCCAGGCCACGCTGCCCCAACCGCGGCGCGATTTCCCCAGCAATCACCCACCTCTTCCGACTCTTCACTGCAGCGCCTCGGGTAGTGACTTTGCCCCCGTGCTACTTAGCAAGCAGCCCCCGCCCTCTGCATTCAGAAGGAGTAGCGTCATGAAGGGAGGCGTGGCCACGGCTGGCCGCGCCCCTTTGTTTGAACATTGAAACGCTGCTTAAACCCTCTTAACCGCTTTCTGGTTTGGGCCAGGAGACCTACAGAGCTGGATGATGGACGGGAAAATGGTCACAACGGTAAAGGAGTCGCGGGGTGGTGTAGGGCAGATCCCAAGGGCAGGAATTCAGGATGGGCTGGAAGGGGTGCCCCAAAGCCCTTTTCTCCCCCTGCTCCAGAGGTGCAGATCTTTCTTCACACCTCCTTTAAGCACCGCAGCCTTCCTGTTACTTCTTTCCTGCCTAGAAAGCCTGAAGTGCTGATCCTGGATCAGTGCACAAAAGGGAATGCTGAATGACAGGCCGTCCCCAGCAAGAAACTGCGAACTTAGTCTAACTCTAAAACATACGTCTAGTAGATGTATGGTTACCCTATTGCTGCCTGTCCCCCCACTTTTTTATTTATTTATTTATTTATTTATTTATTTATTTATTTATTTATTTATTTAATTTATTTATTTATTTTTGTCAATTGCTTACAAAATAATAGGTACAAGTAAAAACATAGTTATGAATACATGAATACATATAAAAAAAATAAAAAATAAAAATAAAAGAAACAATAGGACAGGGCTGAAAGGCACATTGGTGCACTTATGCACGCCCCCTACAGACCTCTTAGGAAAGGGGTGAGGTCAATAGTAGACAGTCTAAGGTTAAAGTTTTTAGGGTTTGGGGAAGAAACCACAGAGTCAGGTAGAGTATTCCAGACATTGACCAGTCTGTTGCTGAAGTCGTATTTCCTGCAATCAAGTTTGGTGCGATAAACCTTGAGTTTGTATCTATTGTTTACTCTTGTGTTGTTATGGTTGAAGCTGAAGTATTCATTGACAGTTAGGACATGGTAATGTATGATTTTATATACTATGCTTAGATCGGATTGTGTAGTCCATATGTTTTTGCAGTGTAATAGTTGCAGATTACGTGATAGTTTTTTCCTGAAACCAAATTGTTTATTAGAGAGTAGGTTGTTTGTTTCTAAGTGAAGGATGATGGATTGGTTAATAATTGATTCCATGACTTTACAGGTGATGCAGCATAAAGAGATTGGTCTGTAATTTTCAACTAGACTGGGGTCTTCCTTTTTGAAGATGGGGATGACCCTGGCTTGTGACCATAGGTTTGGCAAGGAGCTGGTCCTGAAAGATTTTTCAAAGATTATGCTTAGAGGTTCAGCTATGGCAGTGGATAGCTTTTTTAAGAAATAGGCACATATTCCGTCCAGTCCAATAGATAGAGATGGTTTTAGATTGCGTAGTGCTTTTTCAACATTGTCTTCTGTAAAATCGATATGTATTAGATCATTGTAGTTGTCCGTGGTTCGACTAGGAAATACTGGGCATGATCCATTGCTGTTTACAAATACTGAGCCAAAGAATATGTTAAAGAGGCTGGCTTTAATAGTGTCGTCGTTTCAGTCTTTACCATTAGGTCCTTTCAGGGGTGAGATGGACCTTGAGTCTTTTAGTTTGTTGTTTACAAAATTGCGGGAGGAATTGGTGCGTAGAAGGTTTTCTTCTCGTTTAATGTGATAATTGGTGCATTCAGTTTTTATCTGGTGGCATAAATTTTTGTATCGGTTTTTGAAGTTGGCAACGTGACCAGATTTGTTATTCCGCCAAAGTGATTTCTTTTTGGATTGAAGCTTCCTTATTGTTATGGGTAATTTGTTTTTTTCTGGTTTTGGGAGTTGTTAATGGTACATATAGTTTGATGACTCTTTTGACTTCAAGTAAAAATAGGTTGTAATGGTCTTCTACAATATTGCATCCAGAGAATAGAATTGCCAATGAAGGGATGAGAGATCATTGTTTATAAGATCATAGTTGCCTTTTTTGAAGTTATAATTGGGGATTCCATCGTTGTGATGATTTTTGTGTGGACATATTTTGAGACAAAAGTCAATCACATTGTGGTCACTGTTGGAAAAGGGTTCTTTAATTTGTATTCCGTAAATTGAATTCAAAATATTGCAGAAGATGAGATCGAGGCAGTTGTTAAGTCTAGTGTTGTTGGTTACTAGTTGTTCTAGTCCCAGATTTGTTACTGCATTGTAGAAGGTTGCATGTGTGGGTTCAGTTGTACATTTGTTAAGGGTCCAATTAATATGAAGTAGATTGAAGTCACCAAGAAAGATAAAAGCGTGTGGGCAGGATGCTGCCCATGTCAGTAGTGTATTTAGCTTGTTTGCATGTTCGATGTCATAATCAGGGGCTCTGTAACATAGTAAGAATCAAAATGTGATATTTAAGAATAGTTCACAGATGATGGTCTCAGGAAGAGCAAACTCCTGGGTAACTTGGATGTTTTTTAGATGTAGGGACTTTTTATAGAAGATAGCAAGACCACCTCCTCTACAGATTTCACAATCTGATCGGTAAACATGATAGTCTCTTACTGTGGTAATGGAGTCAGGGAAAGATGCGTTGAGCCATGTTTCACAAACAAATATAATGTTGAATTTAGCCGTATTTAGTAAGAGGAGAAATTCAGGTATTTTATTTACAAGGCTTCTTGCATTAGCTTGCATTTAAGGCCAGTTGTGGTTTTAAGGCCAGTTGTGGTTTCTTCTTAGTTTGGGGAGCTGAGGAAAAACACTGTCATTTAAAATTCACTGCACTCTTTATTGCTCACCAAGCTAAAGCACAGGCTGCATTCATACAAGACAATTCCTAAGATTTTGAATACTCTCAATTAGATACAGATTAACAGAGTTGGAAGGGACCTTATAGGTCATCTAGTCCAACTTGTCTCCCAAGCAGGAGACCCTATATCATTTCTGACAAGTGGCTGTCCAGTCTCTTCTTGAAAGCTTCCAGTGATGAAGCTCCCACAATTTCTGAAGGCAAGCTGCTCCATTGGTTGATTGCTCTCACTGGTCCTCTCGCAAAACCACTTGGATACTCCCATACTGTGTTGTTAGATTTCAGTTTTGGAATGATGAGTGAGGAACTTGGTAACACCTGCCTCATACCCTTGGATGGATGCTAGAATTCTAAGGTATAATCTCGAGAGTGAATTTGATTAAATGGATAAAATTGATTTATAATTCACAAAAGGCAATTGTAAATTGAGATAATTGTAAATAGAGAAATTAACAACCTTGTGAGATATAGAAAAGGACAAGACACGGATGCCATTGTTATTATTCATCTTAGTTGAATTGAATGGACACATAAAACCAGATTGCTGCAGTGGGGATGAAAAGTGGAATATATAAATTAAAGATGTTCGCTGATATTTGGTGATAATTTTGAAAAATTATTTGGAAGAAATGGAAACACAGAAAAAGTATAGGATTTTGGTGCATTGATTGATTTAAAATTAATGAGAGAAGTTAACATGAAGGTGGAGGAGCAAAAATACTGTTTTAATATTTAGAAAAAAGTAAAATACTTGGTATTTAGTATGATTAACATGAATTACATATTATTTCAGAACAATTACATTAAGACCTATAAGATTGCAACAATTACATTAAGACCATTAAGAAGGACATACTAAGATAGAAAAAAATGACCATTGTCATTGTTGCAAGGAATTCCTGTGATAAAAATAATTGATACCTGGTTTGACCGTTTAAGCAAAAGCAAAAAAAATATACAGTATCTAGGGCAAGGGAATAAGACAAGTTAAATATAAAATGTGCTAAGATACAAAGAAACAAGGAGAATTGGAACTGCTTGGTTAGAAAGTGTATTTTGCAGTCTGCTGCTTAGTTCGATTAAAAGAGTGGGCGCTGCTGAGAAATAAGATAATTTTAGAGGTGGAGGAGCATGACCTGAGATTTGGATGGCACAATTTTCTATGGTGTGATAAAGTTAAGGTTAATATAGATTTTAAAATCACTATATTAGAAGTGCCATATTGAGAACATGGAATAAACCCAGACGGTGGCAAAAATGCCTTTATGGGTCTCAGCATTTTATATAAAAGGAATAGCCAGCAAAGAAGGATAGTTAGCATATAGGGAGCTATTACTGTAGAACAAGAACATGGAGAATATAAGATGAAATCAATAGATCAGTTGACTGGATTTAACTTTCAGTGGTTTTCATAGACACAGTTAAGAAAAATATTTAAGGTATATTAATATAAATATTTAAGAGGACATTTGGAATTGAATAGCACAAGAGCAAATTTGAAATTGAATTATGTACAAATAATGAAGATGTAATTGCTGAAACATATAAACTTGTTGAAATTAGAAATGGAAAAAGAACAGGTGAAAGTATATGATAAGGATCAAACATAAAAGGTCATTTTATCATGTTTGGTGGACTTGTAAAATAGCTAGAAAATTCTGAGTTCATATACACACAATGATACAAAGAATTTTAAATATTAGCATGCATAACTTTGCTTTTGGGACTAATAGATAAACAGAAAAGAATTATGGAAGAGTGTTTTTATAAACAGTATGATAACTGCTGTGAGATTATTGTGCTATATGCACTCTGAAAGGTATTTCAGAAAGGTTCTGAAATACCCACAATGGAGGAATGATTGATGAAGATAACAGAATTAACAGAGATAGCAACATTTACTTGTCTGATTAGAGAAAGGGCAATAATTATATTTATTAGTGACTGGAAGCATCTTACAGACTTTTTGCTGAAAAGAAAGCATGAACTAGTAGTGATTTATGGGTTTGATGACTAGAAAGCGTAGACTACGGAAAGAAGGAAATTATTTTGTAACCTTAGAGAGAGGGTAAATATAAATGTAAGATCAGAAGCTGTTTCTTGATAACCTTTTCTTTTCTTTCCTTATTTTCCATTTTTTTCTTTGCACTTTTTCACATTATTTTTTACTTTTTATTTCAAAATTTGTTTTTATTATGTTAAATTTTCTCTAATAAAAATTATATATATGATCTCAGAGGGTCCATTCAATTCTGTATGCCTTTCCAAGAGTAGTTAAATCCAGAGAAAATTAATAGGAAAATGCAATATGGAACTGAATAATACATGTTTAAGTTCAACAAGGTTTAAAAAGTTTTTAAAAGTGAAATAAAAGTATTGTGCCCTACATAATTATTCCTCTAAAGTCTACAGGGACTAATGGGCATTTACAGTGTGGCCTGATTGTTTCTACCATAGTCAGGAAGTGATTCAGGATGTCTTAAACCACCATTTTTTTTTCTTGTAATGATTTTTGCTAAGGCCAAAGACCGAGACAGAAAGACTGTCACTTTTGAAATTATGCACAATGGAAGCTACTAACTGGGAACAACAATTATGTGGTGGGAAACATTACACATTCCTGTAGCCATCAAAATTACACTATGTGTGTTCCTAACTTTTAGATTTGCGTGTGTATGTGTGTGTGTAAACTAAAACTTAGAAACACACATAGTGCAACTTTGATGGCTATAAGCAGGGGTGGGATTCAAATTTCTTAACAACCGGTTCTGTGGGTGTGGCCTAATTTGTGGGTGTGGCTTGGTGGTCATGTGACTGGGTGGGCATGGCCTGCTGACTGGGCATGGCTTGGTCATGTGACTGGGTGGGCATGGCTTGTATGTAAATATTATAAATATTGATGTAAATATTGATTTTTTATTAAAAAAGAGCAACTTTTACCCAAAAGCAGGCAAAGCAGGCAGGCAGATTGAGTTGCTCACAGAATCACAGATTCACTTAGAGATGTATCTATCTGCAATTGGCTACCTGAGTCTGCACTGAAAAGTAGAAGCTTCAGTCCTAAGGAAGGTTCGGCTCTGCTTTTAGATTAGCTAGAAAGCAAGAAATCCAAGGATTTCCTGCTTTCTAGCTAATCTAAATCTCTTGGAAGAGCAGAACAGCTGATGGTTGGAGGGGGGGAGGAAAAATAGCAATTTACCCAACCAGGCAAGTTGGATGGCTCGCATTCCAGGTAAGGAGTAAGTAGGCGGTGAGAGGCGGGACGAGCCAGTGGAGCAATTTGCCAGTTCTCCGAACTGCAGACTATCATAACACATGTGTTGTAGAGCGGCGGAGATACGAGGCAGATACAGAGCGTTCGTTCAGAAAGCTTTATTCAGTGAATAAAGGGTTGCCACAGCTGCCGAAGCTAACTAGGCAGATCAGCTGGCGACAACAGCTGATGCCGTTTGACAGCTCCTTTTATAGCCAGCTGTCAAACGGCATCAGCCAATGGGAGCGATCGGCGCTCCCGCCAGAACTGCGGACCTGAGTGCGGAATGCAGTCAGTTCTGTGAATACAACAACATGTGTATGCAGCGTTTGCAAGAAATCATCAGCTGTGCTGCCTGGACAACTGACAAGCGCTGCATGCGGGTGCACAAGCATTTGAAAATTCTCTTTTTTCCTGCTTTTTCAACCTCAGCTGTGTCACGTAAAGCAGCTGAGGAGGGAAAAGCAGGGAATAAAGGACAGCCTAGAGCCGTGATGGCGAACCTATGGCACACTGGCATGCGAGCTGCAGGCATGTGCACGCCTCAAAGCTGATATTTTTCCAGTTGGTTTAAGGCCTTTTTGGCCTCCCAGAGGCTTGGAAAAAGCCTCTGCAAGGCTTCTCAGACTGAATTATAGGCCATTTCGTCACTTCCTGTAATACCAGAAGTGATGAAACGGGCCTATAATTCAGTCTGAGAAGCCTTGCAGAGGCTTTTTCCAAGCCTCTGGGAGGCCAAAAAAGGCCTCAAACCAGCTGAAATATCAGCTGTGAGGCACAGTGCAGGTAAGGAGATGGGGGTGGGGGATTGTGAGCACATGTGCAGGGGATGTGAGGAGGGGATACGCATTGCATTTTGGGTGCTGGCACGTGAGTGTGGGTGCCCTGACATGTGAGTGCGGGCGTGCTGGCACGCTTGCAATTTTTGGTACAGGAGCCCAAAAAGATTACCCACCACTCGCCTAGAGCCTGGGCAGGCGGGTGGGCCAAACACTGAACCAGTTTGGTGTCAGCTGCTGTTCGCAGCTACCAGTTTTATAGAACCGGGCCAAACCAGTAGCATCTCACCTATTAGATATTCAATGGGGAAAAGTCAGTGATGTCAGACTTCCCCCACTGGTTCATTTTCCAGGCGGGAAAATGAACAGCCGTCAGTGGGTAAAGTTGTGGACAGCAGCCTGTAAAAAGAACAGCAGGCACACCTGGTGGCAGTCTTTTACTCGGAGCAGAATAAAGAGATCTTTTCCCTCTCCCCGTTGTCCTGCCTCTTCAATCTAGCCCATATCTAACGCCACCCCTGGCTACAGGAATATGGCTTTTGGAATATTATTTCCCAACTTTAGGAAACAGAAACTAGCTTCAGATGAGTTGCTTTGGTTATCTTTATATATGCAGAATAGGTGGATAATGTCCCACACTTCTTGGTGAGAGGAAGGGCTGATCATCTCCCCTCCTTCTGTTAATCTCAGAGATCATCCTCTGAAAGCAATGCAGCACAGCTGCTGCAAGCACAAAAATGGAGCTGAATCTAGTAAGCAATCCAACCTGTAAGCAGTCTAAACTTAGCAGCCCAAGAGTAGAAAAGATGATAATCAGAAATAGGCTTGTAAAGGAAGTTAAAAGAAATAATTGAAACAAGCAAAAGAATAGAACCTCAAACTCAAGATTTCTCAAGCTTCCTAGCCAAGTTTCCCTTCTGATCTGAGGCTATTGTCTCTTTGAAAGGAACAAGAACCTTGTGCTGGTCTTCCAAAATAAAGGATTTGGAAGAAGGCTAGACTCCCATTTTCAAACCTCAGTTTCCTGAACCAGATTGTTGGTTGCTCTCATATATTTGCTTCTGCTTCTAAATTAAGGTATCTTGTTTCTCTGTCTTAGAGATCAACTACAATGACATTTGCCAAGGGTGAACAGAATCACATCAACTCTCCTAACTGGTGCTTAGCTCGGGCAAGCAGCCCTACATCAGCAGTAGGTATCTTGTTGGACCACAAGGATGTAGCAAGGAAATAGTGTTTGTGTTTTGCTCAAGAGACATTAGGGGTAAACACTGACTCCTTCAACATAAAGCCTGCCAAATTGTCAACTAACCATACATACCTATGATCAGGCCTCTGAGTGTACAGCCTCACTTATGCTCTTGAAATCAAAATGGTTTTAATTGTTTATCTTGTGGGTTACAGTGGGTTGAGGTGGAGGCTTAAATATCCTGGATCCTGATTTGAAACCATTTTAAATTCAGATTACTCTTATTACAGCCCAAAATAAGTGCATGCATGAGCTTAAGAAGTATGCTAATGATAGAGTCAAAATGCAAATGCAAATTTTCTTCTGTGTAGAATCCAAATGGGCGTTGCTATCAGTAGTGGGATTCAAAAATTTTTTATTACCGGTTCTGTGGGCATGGCTCGGTGGGTGTGGCAGGGGAAGAATACTGTAAAATCTCCAGTCAGAAGTGGTATTTGCCGGTTCTCCGAACTACTCAAAATTTCTGCTACCGGTTCTCCAGAACTGGTCAGAACCTGCTGAATATCACTCCTGATTGCTATCAGATGATGGCATGTAGCATATTAGAAGAAGAGCATGCAAAGGCAATTCTAATCTAATGGGTAACTTGTTGGGGACTGTGATGGCCTGGGAATTCTGGGAATTGAAATCCACATATCTTAAAGTTGTAAAGGTTGAGAAATACCGGTAGCACTCTATGCAGCTGAGAATTGAGCTGCAGCTCATGAAAGTTTATACCATTTGATAGAATTTGTTAGTCAAAAAAGGTGTTCCCAGACTCCTCCTGGTTTTTTACCCTCTGACTTCTGAAATTCTGACAGAGGATGATCCAATTCTTTTTCAGGCAGAGCAATGAATACCGATTTTAGTAAAAAACAACAAGAAGTAATATTCCCAAAAAGGTATGAATGAAAGAAGTATGGGTCAAGGAACACAGCCTTACATTTTATGAGAAGGGGTTTTGTTGAAAGTAAGCAGCATATGCCATAAGAGTCCTCACCTTTGGAGAGCTGGTTGCTTTATTTGGAACTGAGTGATGTGAGTTTTCTTTTCTAGGTGGAGTTGGCTGGGTTGGAGCCACAAGGTAAGAGACATGGTCCTTTTTGAGCTTTTGCTAAATCTACCAATTTATTTATTTAAAATACTTATATTATAATTGAAAGGGAGGTAACATGTTGGGTCAAACATATCTCCTCTGAGTAGTCATGAAGTAAATGGGGCGGGGAGGCAGATATTGGACTTTTTCCTTAAAATGAGTTTCTTTCCTGCTCTTTTCCTACCTCTCTCATTCTTTCTTCTCCTCTTATTTTTCTGGTCCCTTTAACCTGAATGCAAAAATACTGTACACATACATTACGTATCTGATATTAACACAGTTGAGAAAGTCCAGAAATATTTCACAAGAAGAGTTCTCTACTCCTCTACTCGTTGCAGAATACCTTATGCCATCAGACTTGAAATTCTAGACCTAGAAAACCTACAACTACGACGCCTTCGGTCCAATCTAAGTATAGTATATAAAATCATACATTGCAATGTCCTACCAGTCAATGAATACTTCAGCTTCAACCATAACAACACAAGAGCAAACAATACATACAAACTCAAGGTTAATCGCACCAAACTTGATTGCAGAAAATACGACTTCAGCAACAGAGTGGTCAATGTCTGGAATACTCTACCTGACTGTGGTTTTTTTTCCCAAACCCCAAAAACTTTAACCTTAGACTGCCTACTATTGACCTCACCCCTTTCCTAAGAGGTCTGTAGGGGGCGTGCATAAGAGCACCAACGTGCCTACAGTCCCTCTCCTATTGTTTCTTTTCTTTTCTTTCTTTTTATGTGAATAATTGTCTCTCTTGTAGCTTCAATTCCAGAGTCCCAGTTGGCACTGAAAAATGATGTGGAGCTTATCAAAGCTCAGCTTCATGCCCAAACAGAGGTATGTACCATAGCTGGCATAAACCCGAAGATATTGTCATCTTGGTATCACTATTGATGTGAACCCCATTTGTGCCAAATTTTCTTTCCAGGCTTTTCAAGCACTGAGCCACTCAATTACTTTGTTAGAGCAAGAGAGCAGCTATCAGCAGGGTAGGATCAATGCACTGGAAGGTGAGAAATATGAATACTATTCTGTTTTGTGGATTTGCAAGTTCCATCGTATCAGGTTACATCCTGCTTTAAAGCATTTAATGGATCCCTTCTCCCTGCATTTAAATTTTTCAGGGAAAGAGGGTCTCTGGAGTATTAATCTTTTAGGAATTTCTGAATGCAAAATTCCACAGAGACCTTGGTTTCTTATGAATTTCTGATTCTTCTGGTTATGAAAACATAGCAGACGCAAGACTGATAGGTCATATAATCCCCACCCCTAAGCAGCTTGCAGAATCAGAATTTGAGGGAATTGAAAACATTTTCTAACATCTTCAGTGTAGCTCAGTCTGGAAGAATTTTAAGGGTGTTAAATCTTAGAATCCCAGGTCCGTTTTGAGTGCCATTTCAAGAATTGTACTGGAGCATCTTCATAGAATTAGAACTGGTAAATGAAGAATGCAGAATATCATCCATATCTCTCCATTACTGAAGAACATATCATATCTTCCATCCTTCCAGAGGAAGTAAAATTTGCTGCCCACTTGTCCCGTGGAGAGATGTTTGATGAGCTAATACAGAAAAAAATCCAAGAGCTTTGGAAAACCATGTCCAAAGAGGTAGAAGGGCTTCAGAGTTCCATGGTCCAGAAACAAAGTTCAATGGAGAGTCTATCTCAAGATGTCCTTGAGAGGTAGGAGAAAGCTCAGTGGGCAGAAAAAGAAACGAGCTCTGTCTTGTGGATTTTGGATAGCTAGAAAAATGGCTAAGATAGGCTGGATCTCTGCAATCTTTACTATAATTCTCTTTCCACTGGTCTTGTGACTGAAGAAGTCTTGGGTAATAAACTGGTGTAGATGTTTATATTGTCAAAGGCTAGATAATAGTGAATTTTTATGTTTTTACTTAATAATAAATCATCTTAGGATTTGAATTTCCAGGACTGCATTGTAAAACTTCCTATCCTGTTTTTTCTTCCCCTGGTAGCAAAAAATTCCTTTGGGAAGAGTTGGAATCAGTTCAGGGTGAACTGCGGCGCATCCATCAAAAACTGAGTAAGTAGCTACCATACTAGTGTTATTTTCTTGCAATATTTTGTTCATATTCACTTCCAACATGTAGTAGATTCTTCTCTACCAGTATTTGCCCATTTATCATACATTCAGTATTGTCATGGCTCTCCAAATTTTCTGAATTTTTCTCTGCAATAGACTTAATCCAGTCAATTTGGAGACAAATTCAATTTCCTTTGTAAAAAGACAATGTCTCCTTCAAATGGAAGAACTACTGAAGATGTCAGGATTCCAGATGCCCAGTCTAAGCTAGAGCTCTGAACTTACCTGGAAAACTTCAACTGAAATGCTAAGCAAGTTCAAACTTGATCAGTTTTTGAGTCAGGTCAAGATTAGCCTCCTGAGTTTCTATCTTGATCACCTTAGTTAACCCTCATTGAAGCACAGAGAAAGTGGGGGTGTCTCCGCACTCGACTAGGGCTGGGCAAGTTCTGTATGCTATTGTCAGTATTTAGCCCAACTCTTCTTCCTCCTGCTGAAAAGGTTGTTCACTAACATATACCCTAGGAATTTTCTATCTTTGAGAAGGAAGCTTCTGTAGCCTTCCAAAGCAGCTGGCTTTATGGCTGAATTGCTTTTATTAATTAGGAAGATTTTTCTTATACAGTATTTTAATGCTATTTAATTTCATGCTGCAGTATTTTCTGTTTTAATTTAATAGGTATCTTAGCCTTGTTTGCTCATATGATATATAAAAAAGACTATTTGGTTATTTCCCTACAACTAACTAGCAGTAACTTATGGAGTCATCCAATAATTCAGCTGATGTTCTGCCAAAATAAAAGTAATTGCAATATACTTCCTATCATCTTATCAATATCTGAATAGCTCACCTCATCAGTGCATTGATGATCAGTGCATCAGTACACTGATGATGTTATCTAGTTGGGTAATGAAACATCTGCAAGCAAACAACTGCTCAGGAAACACCAAGGACTCCACATATGTTAAGTGTCAGATACAGTCCCCTCTGTTCTCCTTTTTGGTGGTAAATATGCCCTTTTGATATTGTTCTTGCTCATTTTTCTGCTAAGGAGGATGTGAGTATTTTCCACTGAAGGCAAGGTCTTAAAGGAAATGTTTGCAGCAGAGCCAGAGGCTAAAAGGAAGCCATGTATGCCTGGTGCTTCACAGAAGTTAGAAGAGAGAGTTTAAAAGATGATGATGATGGGAGTAATCCTGATTGGGTGTTCTTGGTTCTTATCTTAGAGGACCAGGAGGTCGATATCACTAGAAACCTTGTCAGCGTTAAGAAAATGCAAGAGAATCAAATGAAGTGCACCAAGGTAAGTTCCTCCACTCAATTTCATTCTTGAGTTGGAATCCTTATGAGAAGAGCTGTATGTTAGCATTTTTTTCTAGGAGCCATTATTAAATTGTGCATACTCTTATCCGTTAAAATACTCAGCTCATTGCACTGTAACATAAATCTCTCTCACTCATTTGCCATAAGGTGGTTGTCTGACAGAATATATATTTTAGGAAATTTTTATCCTGACTTTTGCTCCACAATAAGATGTGATTTATCGGAAACATTAGAAACAAGACACAGAAGGAGAATTCACCTCCTGAGTTCTAGTCAGTCGTTGTGAAGGCAAGCAGCCAGGGAAAAGATGGGCACAAGTGAGGTAATGATATAAAAACAAGACAAGGAAAAAAAAAGAACCTGTCTAAAAGAGGAAGAATGGCATTCACATGTACATAAAATAATCAAGTATCCAGGATTTCTAACATGGGGAAGGTATTGGGGGGAACCAGAGAGTCAGTTTGGTGTAGTAGGGGACACAGTCTCCCATTTTCTGGCACCAGCTAGAAAGTGGGAGAATATACGTTCTAGTTTTGCCCTGAACACAAAACCAGTCAGGTGACCATGGCCCCATTACCTTCTCTCAGCCCCAGAAAACAGGCCAATGGCAAAATGTTTTTGAAATCTTGCTGAGAAAATTGCAGGGACTAGTCTAAGCAGTTGTCAGGAGTCAAAAGCAGACTCAAAGGCACAATAAATATTTTTTTAAAAATGTTTATTTAAAACATTTCTATAGCCACCCATATCAAACTCCAGGCAGCTCCCAACCAACAATTATGTCAGGCCTGCCCAGCCCAGGTCACTAGGAAAGAAAGACCCTCGACTCCATTGGTTGAAACTACAGGTTCTTTTACTAAGGTTAGGTGTTTGCATCGAAAGAAAGCTTAGATCTGAGATTCCTGCATAAAACATTACATTTTCCCCTTCTCCCTGCCCCCCCCCCCCCCCCCCACCCCGCTTGACCAGTCCATCACTATCCAACAGCATAGATGTTTTGAGAACAGCTTGGATGTTTGACGCCACCAGGTGGAGTTTCACATTTCACATTCTTTTCCCAGGCTAGGTTTCCTTGAAGACTGGAATATGCCAGTTCTCATACCTCTGGTTTCCGTCAAGCCTTGTCACCCCTCTTCCCTCTTATCTTTATCCTTTACATGCCATTGTGCCCTCCGCCCCTCCTAACAATTTATAACAGAATGCCAGCAAAGCATAGACGCTGAAGGTCAGATCTGACAAATTAAAACAATATCAATAATAAAGCAATATAATGTATCTGTTTAATTTTTAACAATATAATTGTTAAGTACTTGGTGCCAAACTTAAAATTTCCAAGATTCTCACTAAATCCTCTTATTGAAATGTGTACCACTGCTTGTTGAAAAGTCAGACCTTTAATGCTTTTCAGGAAGCTAGGAGGGTAAGAGGCCTGCTATGCTTCAAAGGGAAGGGTGTTTCTGAGGACAGGGTTTGATAAGGAAAAGTCATGCTTCCTAGATCCCATAACATGGCAATATTTAGGGGAAGGGAAGGAACTATGCCCTATCTGATTGGGCATAATAGATAGATATCCTTAGGGAGAGGCAGTCTCACAGATAGCCTGGCTATGTGGGTTTTAAATTGCACCATGAAGGAAATTGAGAAGTTTCTTTATACCCTACCAGTGGATTTCTTAGGAACATGTGGAAAATAGCTTCTGATGTAGGTGGTATCTTCCTCTATTTCAGCAGGGTTTTCTAATGCTCTTAAGATGAGCAGGATTAAACCTTAATTATATGATCTTAAGAAGTTCAGAAACCATCAGCTAATGTAATTAAATATACTATAATATACTTTATTACTATATTTAATTACAATTATAATTGTTAAACTAAAGCATGTCTTGTCACTTTCTGTACTTCATTTTAACAGAATGGGACAACTCGCCACAGTCAACTCACCGTGGCCAAGTCACTGCAGGACATATCACTGCAGAACAATTCAACAATTCAATTCAATTATTTAAAATAATTTTAAAATATTTTAATTTTTGTCATTCACATTTTATTTGATTCCTCCTTTGGATCCTTTCTTTAATGATTCTATTCCACTATTTTTGATAGTAACTCTTGTCCCACCGCGAATTGTCTTGTGGCAAGGTGGGCACAGCAAATTGGCTGTGGTGAGTTGGCTCTGGCAAGTTGTTCCATCCATCTAGCTACTGTAGCAAATCTTTTTTGAAAGTAAGACAGTGGCAACACTTTAATGGAGGTTGGATTTGGACAAAGAGACCTGCTTCATTGGAAGTGAGTTGAAGAGCAGAAAAGTATTTTTAGTGATTCTAAGCTCAACATTGCAGGGCTGATTACACAACTCTCTATCTCCTGTTGCATGGTCTTGTGTAGTTTGTGTACCCAAGCCTTGGATTTGGGCTGATATAGGTGTTATTTCAACAATTCATCCATAACTTTGTAGAAGAGAGCTACCTCCTGGATATACAACATAGGCTGTTTTGCATCCCAATGTATTTATTTGACATTTGATATTTCTCTAGTTCCTGACCCAACTGAGGGGCAAAATCTCGGATGATGCCCTAGAAGAGAAAGATCATAAACCAGGGACTGAAGAGCTGAATGAAATCTGGTAAGACCAGCTCCTTGGGAGTTCTTGTTGGCTTTCTTCCTGTCTCAGATAGCAGAAGGAATTTTTTGAATTTGACATCTTTCCCTTCAGTGGACTAAGGTATCAGGCACCTTCTTTCATTTTATGGGATGTTGGAGTAGGAATCTTTGGGGCTTGAATTTTCTGCACCAGGAAGGTCAATCTTATAAAGCTGTGCCACATCTTTCCTATAAGTAGATATAGTAGACTCAAATTTGAGTCTAAGGAAATGCTTGTATTTCACACCAATCTATTATCTCTGGAAATAAAAGGATAGCATGTTTGAATCCATTATAAATAAAGAAAAAATAAATCTGTATAATTGCTCCTATGTTACAAAGTACTTGTTTTGGATCTCCGAGGACGAGATTGTAAAATGAGATGAGGGTGAAACCAAGTGAGGTTTTCAGAGCTACACTTTCATCCTGCATAATTAACTTTCAATATTATCAAAGGATATAAGGAAATATTGTTCCTGTCACTTTATTTCGGTAGCGAAGGGAATCATAAGACTTTCTTCTGATACAGGTCAGCTGTCAACACTTTACGCAACTCCATTATGAACAACAGCACATGGAGTGAGAAGAGGAATTCTTCAAGAATGAAAGGTGAGTAGGCCTAGTTACTCCACCTCTGAATAGAAGCATACAGGAATGGATCTTAGGCACACATGGAAAACCCAGACTAGGCCTGTTTCAAGGAGGCACCATCCTTCAGGGTTCAGAATAATCTTCAGTGTGTTTTCTCAAACTTTTAGTCCAGGTGATGTTTAACTACAAGCATCAAAGTCCCAAATAATGAAATTATAGGCAGCCCAATTTTATCACTTCTGGAGTTATTTGGAGTACAGATTTGGGCTGTGTTAGGGTACCTACCAGGGAAAAACTAATATACATTATTTATCTTAAATATTCCTCTGTGGTGAATCTGTCAGTGTCAGATGATGCTCCATTCAGAATCCAAGAAAGACACTCTTAGACTCCATTGTTATAGAGAAAAGAAACTTTTACTGGAAATCAAGTGGTAGCATCAAAAGAATTCTAGATCTGAGGATTTATGTGTGAAAAATACATGTATAAAGTGATGGCAACGTTCCCACCCACAATAGTTCAAACGGTCCATCCAATCGAAGATGTGTATAATGTCATGTGGGGCGTCTTCAGGTGGTGATGCAGACATCTGGCCATTGACCTTGGCCTAGTTCGATAAAGAGCTGCGGTTGCGCAGTAAGCAAGCAAGTAAGCATAAACAATAAAGTTTTCCCCAAGTTATACAGTTCATTCTCTAAAACCTCCAGCACATTTCCCACCCCCACAAAATCCAATTATTTCACCTTCCCCACATTACTATGGCAGCCGAAAAGATGCGAGAGAAAGGAAAGGAGTCTTGAAGGCTGTCAATCAGCCCTTCAAGATAGTCCAGGCAGGAAACTAATACTCTGAGTACTAATACTCTTTTTTGTAAGGTTATAGCAACAGAATTTTGTAAGTCTGAAGGTTCTCCCCCTTTCCCCTGCCTTTACTTTCCAGAGAATTAGAGGGGGGGGTCTCTTCTGAGACATTTCCTCCATTCCAATCACTGCTTTGGACTCAGACTTCATTTATCAGACTGTGATCTAGGCTGTGGCTCTTTCCCTTTTCTTCCAAATTATTCTAACAGCCCATGGCAGAATCACAGATCGGTGGCAAGACTTGCTTGGTCTCAGCAGAGCACAGTGGGACAAAATGGGAAACTCTGTTTCCTAATTTATCTGCCTCCTCACAGGACCTTTCTGAAAGCAGGAGGCAACTTAGGATAAATAAATAAAGGATAAGATGGCTCAACTCCTCCAGAAAGCTCTCTCTGGGAACTTTTTACAGATCAAGGGAGCCGACAACAGCGAAAAACTAATTTGGTTGATTCCAATTTCTCTGACTTTGTCCTCTATCAGCATCGAAAATCTAACTCACCTAGTTCCAGTCCCTCTGACTCTGCTCTCCATCAGCATCGCCGCAGTAGCTCAGAGCACAGTTCCTAGAATGGCAAGGTGAGTTCCCCTTTTTTTCTCTTGCTCCTTGCATTCGAGAGCATGGCTACCCTGAAATTCCCAGCATAAATTATGTATAAGACCACAGGAAATGTTCTTTTAGAGTAGACTTGCCCTTTTTCGCCCTTTCTGGGTTAAAAGACACAGAAAAGACATGACACGGTTAGTAGAAGGAGCAAGACATTTTGGAGTTTGGGAAGGGTGGGGTAAAAGTAAATAGTAATATGCATGCTAGCAGTTGAAAGAAATGGTAACATTGCCAAATGTCTTCATTTTGCTCCTGAATTTTGTGTAGCTATTCCTGGAGACGACAACAATGGAGCAAAACGTTCATTTGGTTTGCAAACTGCCTATCTCCAGTAGAGAAGCAAACAAACCCCCTCCCATTCGTACATCTACCTGTATACCAGGCAAACTAATGGTTTCTTTCTTAGGTATGGAAGGAGAGTCAAGATCCTAGAAAGAAGCTGGGACATCTTTGGAGCTGAATTTTTAACAATGCAGATGAAATTAAATCAAACTGCTTGGAAGAGACTTGGTTTGGTCATCACTGTGATAGAAAACTGCCTTAGAGTAAATCGGACCATTGATCTATCTAGATTAGTATTACCTACTTGAAATAACTGGCAGTGGATCTTCATGTTTTCAGACCAGAAACTTTCCTGGTTTCACCTAGAGATACCAAAGGGATGGAAATAAAAACCAAGCCAATAACAATGACTAGCCAATAACCTATAATTGCAGCTCCTCATCTGTGGCTTACCTCTGCTCTGCATTTATCTATTAAATACAGTGTCGCTTCAGGCAAGTCGTAAATTTTAGGCCTGAATGATCAAGCAGCTCACTAAAGCCCCAGAAAAAGAAACAAAACTACTAATAATCAAGTAATCCTGCATAATATAGATTTAGCAATCCATTCTGTCATTTCTAAATTTTATATTCTAAGACTAGAAATTTGAAATAAAATAATTCTTTGCCAGTATCATGAGGTATCCTGCATCAGATGACTTTGGTCTTGGAAGGCTTCTTTAGACTGGTCCTTCCATGTTGGAAAATGCCCACTCCCTCACCAGAGGTGGTAATGACCAGGTGGTAATGACAGGTTCTGACCAGTTTTGGAGAACCAGTAGTGGAAATTTTGAGTAGTTCAGAATACCACCTCTGACTGGCCCCGCCCCATCTATTCTCTGCCTCTTGAATCCCAGCTGATTGGCTGGGTCTTCTTTTGTTGCCCTGCACAGGAGAACGGAGCTGGAAAGCAGATTAGTGGGGTGGGGAGGGAATGGGGATTTTACAGTATCCTTCCCCTGCCACCTCCACTAAGCCACACCCACAGAACCGGTAGTAAAAAAATTTTGAATCCCACCACTGTCCCTCACTCACTAATTCCACTGCTGCCATCTCCAAACTCATGGTCTTTGATGCCCACATTCAGGACACAAGGCCAAGGATTGACTTTTTCCTTCCCTTGATTATAGAGACATTACTTTTCTACTACTTTCCTGGTCCGTAGTGTTGGAAAATTACTGGGAATCAATTCCTGTTTCTTTGGCACCCAGTACAGTCCCATCTACAGATCAGAAAAAACAAACCTGCCACTTAATTCAGCTAATAAAAAGCTTGTTTTTAAAGTTTTTTATTAAAGGTCAGCATGAACAGCAATTATCTGGCAAAAACAATATAAAGAAGGCAGAAAAGGCATTTTCATAATTTATCATGATATCAAATGACCCAGAACTTTCCAGGACAAACAATACTGTAGGAAATTAGCATGGACAAAGAGTGGCTTTTGGATATTCCTGCTTTAATCTTTTTAGATACACAGCAACAACAGAATAGAGATGAAAAATAGAACATCAATGATTCCCCCCTTAGGAGGAGGATATAACCATCACCAAGTAAATGGACAAGATTATATTTTATAGGAGGTTCTTTAAGGAGAAATTGAAAATTTGGAAGAAAACTTTTAAAATGACAAATCTTTTAAGAAGTGTTTTATTTAAATTAAATTAAAATTCATAGCTTCCATAATTTACAAGATTCATAATTATTACTACTATTATTCTTATTAATTATATATAAGTTTTACAGATTACATATAACTTTTACAGATAATCCCTCTGTGAAGGATTTTAATTTTACCCATAATGTTTTTCAAGAAGACCATACTTTAGTACACCATTTTTGGACTGTTAAATTAATTAGGAAGATCCTACTTCCAGTAGTTCCTAACTGCTAAAAGTAAAAATACAATAAGCTATACTATTGTAAATAATTTCGCATTAACTCCTTTGAAAGTATACAAGAATCTCAATTTTGGAACGCATTATACTGATACAGGAGAATATTTGTAATGTTTGAAATGAGGAGTCCTTTGTGCTCTCTGAGCTTGCTTATTTTCTTTCGAACGTTTCATTACCCAAACTAGGTACATCATCAGTTCCAGTGCCAATAATGTACTGTCTTCCATGCAACTCTTATATAAAAACTGAAATATGGATTTAGACAATGGACAATTTATTTTGGCAACAAATCTTTTCATGTTTGCAGTAGTGTAGCAAATTATTGCAAAATAGCTCTTACTCTATGAAGGGCATACTGTAATCTCTCCTGGCTTTAACTGGACTACATGATGCTGTATATGTATCACTTTACCCTTACCTTGATATACAGGTTTTGTGAATCATTGTCATCGTCATCATCTTAGCCATTGTCTATCCACTGCAGGATGAAGGCTTCTTTCGCATGTTTCCAACCAATATGGTCCTGAGCTTTCTTCTGCCAATTGTGCTTGCAATAATACTTGCTGATGGCATCAATTATTTATATTATCTGTTTTTTATAGTATCCTTGGGAAGTAAAAATATTTGGCACATAGTAATCGGACTGTAGATTTATAGTAAATTTTCTTTTTATATCCACGGATCTGGATATTGAATTTCCCCATGTAAATGGAAGTTTCAATTGTGATATTTGATAATGTAATTTTTAAAAAGGAATCTCCCACGCTGCCTGATTTTTTTAAAAGAATCTTTCTATGAATTCTTAATATTTTAATATTAAAACAACAATTTTTCGTTTTCCTTTGCCATAGCTTTAATGTTGTCTGCCATTTCAGTTTGAAGCATTTGTTTAGAAACCTTAGTATTAGCACTTCATATTAGTTTACAAATTGAAGGAATAAAGAGAGAAACTCTACAGGTAGTCCTCAACTTACGATCACAATTCAACCCAAAATTTCTGTCATTAAGTGAGACATTTGTTAAGTTTGCCCCATTTTATGACCTATCTTGCCACAATTGTTAAGTAAATCACTGCAGTTGATAAGTTAGTAACCTGGTTGTTAAGTGAACCTGGCTTCCCCATTGACTTTGCTTGTCAGAAGGTCACAAACGTTGATCACATGACCCTGGGACACTGCAACTGCCATAAGTATGAACCAGTTGCCAAGAGTCTGAATTCTGATCACATGACCATGGGGATGCTGCAAAGGTCGTAACTATGAAAAATGGCCATAGGTCACTTTTCAGTGCTGCTGTGACCGAATGGTCACTAAACAAACTGTTGTAAGTCGAGGACTACCAGTATTTCTTTTATTTGCAGAATATATACTACGAACTTTTTCTCAAGTTCTAGTTATTCAGCAAAATACATTAGGATGGAATTGGAAGATAAGATGAAATATCATTTTTCAAAAGACACAATTTGTTTTTCCTAACTTCTCCAAAACAATATCTAATATGTTTAATATAATAACTTTATTCCAATTTTGAAGATTTTTTTTTAAATGATAAAATGGAATGAGAAATTTTTAAATATTTGAACACTGAACTGCACCAGTTGGAATGATAAGTCTTTCAAAACATTTTTTTAAAATGTAAAATACTTCAAAATTGAGACCTGTGCTTGAAAACACAATTTGTTTCACTGGAATATTCATTGTTAACAAGAAGTGTGGCTTCAATTCTAATTGGGAATTTTTGAAAAGCATCAGATTAGAAAAAGACCCATTAGTAAAGAGGAAGGCTAAACCCTTTCAACACAATCTATATTAGTTTGTTTTACAGGGTACTCTTTATGCAAGTGGGGTATGTAGCTACACTGATCCCGAATGGCTATCAATATACAGTTTACTGATTTGTGGTGGTGATGTGGCTTTTTGGAGGAGCAGGCTTCCTAACCTTGATTATGTCCAAGGAATGTTACTGAATTATGCTTTTATGCATAGACCTTGCTCTCATTCTCAGTTTTTTTTAAATGTTAAAATTCTTAATAATTAAAAAGATTTTGAGGGGAGCATCCTTTGAGTCAGTTTTTATTATTTACTCCTAGCAATTGCCTGGACAAGTCCCTGCAATTTTTGTGGCAAGTTTTTTTTCTGAAGTGGTTTGCTGTTGCCTTCTTCCCAGGGCTGAGAAAGTGTGGCTGCTCCAAGGTCACTTAGCTGGCTTTGTGCCTAAAGCAGGGATTCCCTGGATTCTAGCCTGATGCCACAACCACTGCACCAACCGGCTTTCTGAAAATGAGAATAGCTCATGAGAATTATTCTTGAAGTTTATTAGATACCTCAAAAGATGTGCAAAAGGGTTGGTGATTATCTTTCTATGACGAAGATGCAATAACTGAAGCTACAATAATTCAAATGCTTTGTTTATGCTCTTGCATTGGTTGAATTATCTTTCTTTGATGAGGGAAGGTAAGTTTGAAATATGTTAATGCATTGCTAAAATATATTTTGAACATCTTTGAAGAACTATGGATCCACCATGCTTGGATTGTTATTAAAATATTGTCATGCATTCCTGGAAAGACTTGGTGTAAATTCTGGCAGTTGTCTTAATGAAATGTTTCAGCTATCAACTCTGAATTGTTTATTTCTTGGGGTAGGAAAGACTGATCCTTATTTTTTATTTGTATTCATACGTAGTTTTTACCCCCAATTCAACCCAAAAAGGCAGTTGAGGCCAGATTGTTTGATTACAATAATAACGATCAATTGTTTCCTCTGCTGAAAAATGAGTTGACTTTCGCATAAGCTACACAAGCCGGAGAAAGAGATGGAAGAGTAGTACCTTGGATGGACTGCTCATATGTCGAAACAAATGTCTAGCAGTTGCTGGTGTTCTTCGTTCTAAAGGCTTCTCTGCTGTCTGTAATTAAATTATCTTATGAAAAGCCGTGTCCTTCTCTCCCTGCATGTCTTCTAGGTCCAGTATCAGTGTTGATAAAGTCCAGGAGGTTCTGCAGCAGCAGCTGTCTACTGAACATTTCCCAAGGCAAATTGGGGGCAGGGGGAATTGGCATCCTTTGTAGGTGCCTTTTCCTTTTCTATTTAAGAGGTGCTGCCATAGATGATGTTCAAACCATACATGCATTTGCTTTGTGGCTAAGAAGCCAGGAAAGATACCACCTTCCTTCTCTCTCACCTCCTCTGACATCAGCTGATTGCTTCCTTGAGATGCCTGGCTTGACCTGTGAGGGGTCTGAGCCCATCTCTGGAGTGGGTACTATTGAACTTTGGCAGATGAAACCATTGGTTGGTTGAAGCAGGGGAAGCTCAAGAGGAAAGAAGCTAAAGAGGAGGATGACAAGGCTGAGGGGCTGGAGAAAAGAAAAGAAGGCTTGAAAAGTTGATAGGCCCTGAGGCATGGCTGAGTTGTACTCCTTGTCTCGTGTGCTCTAAATGTGAACCTGGGACAACCAGTAGATAGTACCCAAACTGTTCCACTTAATTTGAGTTTCTTCAGAATGATTCCCTGTCAGTGGCTAGAAGTTAAGTCTGAGGTCAAGGAAAAACCCAGTCCTTATGCCATATCTATTCAGAGGTCCATACCTTGTGAACCCTTCACTTTTCTTTTGTGTCTTCTGTCTGTCCCTTTCACCATTGCCCATAGAGAAAGGCAGTGGCAGCTGTAAAGCTACCAACAGCTGTGCCAAGGCAGGCACAGGGGCCAGGCAAGGGCTGTATGTGATTTGGGGAGAGAAAACTCTGACCCCTTCCATCCCTCAGTCTTGACTTGGTTGCTGAAAGTGATTTCGCCACCACATTTCATGGACAGAGGGCACTTGGCTGCCATTGTTTTATCGCTTGCTTTGTCATGGGGTAAAATGCCTGGATGATGGTAGACCATCTGACAGCCAGTATAATTAAAGTAAGCTGAGCAAATAAGTGCACAATGGTTTGGTAACCAAGGCCACATTTTTCATGGGGGGGGGGGGCGGGGACTGGGAGGCTGCAGAGTAAACAGGATGCCTCAGATGGGCAGTGCAGGAAACTTTCTGAGTTTCAAACTGAATTATGCTTGAAGGTTGGACCCAGATTGTTGGGGGCAATATACTAACTAAACTGCTCAGAGAGTGCTACAAACACTGGGATGGTATATAATTCTGCTATTATTTTTGCTATTTTAGGGCTTGTGCTTGCAGTATTCAAGAGTTTTCCCTTCGAGGGAGGTTCAAAGGGTTTTGAGGACCACAAAAAGAGGGCTCAGGGACCATCACTTGCTCTTCCCAGATGTAAAGGATGGCTTTTAAATGCCATACACTATTGGTGTTTTTGACAGTATGATCACCATATTTCCATTTCCCTCTGCAACAAAGCAACTAAACTCTTGCTTTTACTGTCGCAAAAGTAAATAGAGGAAAATACAGATGTTTGAAATTGCGCAAGGATTTTTCAAACAATTTTATAAAAGATCTTTCCTGATAAAATTGACAGAAAAATGCAAGCTGAATTTCTTTCTTACAATTATTTCAAGAAGTTGGTGTTATCCCTGAATTACATTTTCTGTAACTAGTAATTCATGTTTTACTGTAAAATCTGAGTTTGAAATGTGTGCACCCAACAATTGTTGTTGAAGCATGTTTGGCAATAAATTTGGATGGTTAGTGCCTCATTTTTCCTCTAGTACTAATCATTGGTAGAAATGTGAGGCCAGTTATATGAGTATATTACAGGGAAACTCAATTCAAACAAGGAACAACAAAGCTGGCTTGTTTAGAATCGGAAGTGAAGCTTTGATTTATTGATTTTAGCTGAGCCTCCTTGATTGTGCAATGTTCACCCTTCTGACACAGAAGAGACAGCCAGATTTCATTGAATATCCCCTCTTGAAGCATTCTCCTTCCCACTATCTCCTCCCTTTGTGTGTGTGTGCCTGCGTATGTGCATTCATATGTATGTGTTGCACTCCTCTCTCTCTCTCTCTCTCTCTCTCTCCCTCTCCCTCATTCCAGCTGCTAATGCAAAATAATGTTTCATCCAGCAATCCAGGGTCTAATTACAATATTGTCGTGATCAGCGTGGATTCCTTGCTCCGTCTGACAGACTGTTAAAATTGCTTACCGAAGAGAAGGAGGAGGAGACAAGAACTAAGGTGGCCCAAGGAAGCCATGGCTGCTGCCTAAAAAGCCACTCCTACAGACAGAAGGTGAGAGATGCAACGGCTGGGCTGTGGGGGGATTTTCCTGGAGGGGAGAACTGGTAGCTTGCAATATCTGTCTTCCATTCTGAAGACAAATGGGTTCTCCATTGCTGCTTCTCCATTGCCTATTCATAGTACCATTGTCGCAATTTTGACAATTGCAGTTCTCTGTGTGTGCATTGTGTTTGTGCATGTTTTAAAGGATTGTGTTGCTAAGCTACACAGTCCTTTAAAACATTCACCACGCACACATGCCTACACATGAACACACACTTGCTGTCCTGATTGCTATTTGCAGCAAAATGGTCACTGGTGCCGTTAGCGAAACCACGGAGGCAGAGGGTGCCACTTTGCTTCAGCTTGGCTCAGGGAGCTGATGAGTTGCCATGGATGTGGGTCACTTGTCAAAGGGGGCAGGGAGCCCATGGATCTTGCAGCTGGATTCTTCCAACACTGGTTATAGTGCTAGAGAAATTGGACTAGCCCCATGAGCAGCATGGCTCTCTCTTGTAGGGCTCCAATCTGTGCTGGAGGAGGAAGGGGGAGAAGGCAGTCAGCCCCCCCAATCCTCCTCCATACTGAGGGAAGAGAGTTTTGAATCCTTGTGCATTTATGAGGACTGAGATTTGGGATAAGCTGGGTTTCTAATAGAGAAATGTGTTTTGTACTCTCATTTATGTACAGTGATCATTATTCTCTGCTACAGGTTCTCATACAAATTGTGCACTATTTATACAAGAATCCTGATTCTCTGCTCAGAATAAATTGCATAAAGCAATACAAGATACAGTATTAACATGTACTAATGTTGTTTGAAGTTGAGTTTGCTTGCTTCGTTCTAAGTAGGGCATTCAAATTTTCCAGTTCTTTGGCCAGAGAGAGATGTGTTGCAAGGAGAAGTAAGAAAGCAGCAGAGATTAGGAGAAACAGTAGGGAAGGTGACTAATTTTTTTATCATCTCTGAGGTCCAGAAATGTAAGAACCTATCTTTTTCTCTTATTATATATGAAGATAAAGCAATATTATTTTATATTGCGCTGACATTTGTACAAAAAAAGCATAACTAAGTAATGTCTCTACAAATTGACTGTAAAATTCTTAGTATTACTATTACTATTATTATGATGAAACTTGCATTAAAAAAATACTCTTGCTGTTCGGAAAAACAGTTGGAGCTTCTGGCTTCCCAGAGATGCTTGTGTCTTTAACAAGACCACAATCTTATGTGAATATGCAACACAATCCTTTACAGGTTTGGCTATACTACTGAGTCTGGTGGATTTATTCCAGTCCCACTAAATTGGTCTGAAGAGTGGGAAGCCAGTGAGTGCAGTGTCTACCGATGGGACAACACCCAGCCTTATATTTATGGCAGATTTGGCCAATCGACGTGCCTGTGGTGACTGCATTTTTCTGAACTCCCTTTTGCAACTAGAACTTAAACGTATTCAAAACTCCTGTAGCACAAGTTTTTCTTATAAAAGTTCCTCTTACCTTCTCATAGGAGTTCAAATCTCAGCCATGATAAAAGTTTGCTCAGCTCTTTCTACAGACTGCAAAATGTCTGTCCCCAGCTTTGAACTATAAGATACTTATCAAATTCTTGAGCTGAATCCTGCTTTGATTCCATTAATTCACAAAAATTGCCTTACTCCAGGATACACATCCGCACGCTCTTCTCATAGCCAAAATAAAATTCAGCACCCTCAGAGAGAGAAGTTTAAAACACCTATTTTAATTTGTCTCCTTCCCTGACTCCTCAGAATCAGAGGTTGGCTTGCCGGCTAGCTGGATCCTGGAACCAATTGCTCTTTATGGTTTGGTTTTGTACATTAGATATTAAAATGCATATTCATTCCGAAGAAACCACTGCATTGATCCATGTTCACAGTAACATATGCACTAGGTTTCTGCAATATAATTTTAGGAGGAGTGGAAATTTGAAGTCAGGAAGGTAACTTTGAAAAAAAAAACATTCTATGTATTGCTTTTTCAAAAAATACTTTAAAATGTTTATTTTCCCTGATTGTACAGGTAGTCTTCAACTTACAACATGACTGTTGTTTAATGACTGTTCGAAGTTACAAGACCACTGAAAAAAGTGGCTTATGACCATTTTTTACTTACAACCATTGCAGCATCCCTATAGTCATGTGATTGAAATTCAGATGCTTGACAACTGACTCATATTTATGAAAGGTTCCAGTGTCCTGGGATCATATGATCATCTTTTGTAATCTTCTGACAAGCAAGAATAGAGTAGAATGAATAGCAGAGTTGGAAGGGACCTTTGAGGTCTTCTAGTCTAACCCCCTGTTTAGGCAGGAAACCTATACCATTTCAGACAAATGGTTGTCCAATCCCTTCTTTAAAACTTCCATTGTTGTAGCATTCACAACTTCTGGAGGCAAGTTGTTCCGCTGATTAATTATTCTGACTGTCAGGAAATTTATTCTTAGTTCTAGGTTGCGTGTGGGGCTTGCTCCCTGCTTATCTGCAGTAGCTTGCCCTGCTCACTCACACTGATGATGTTACATGGTTGGGTTAAGAAATGTCTGCAAGCAAATAACCAACGTCAGAGAGCACTTGTCAAGCATCCAGACTGTATCCATGATATCATTCACTCCGAGACGTTATCTCTCCAATTGATTTATTAGGAACAGATCTGGCATGTTCCAAAGCAATTTCCCAAGTGAAAGCTTTTTTCTGCGTTACACAGAACCCACCTTCTCTCCTCCCTTCTCTCCTCCCACTTCTACACTTCATAAATCACGAGAACCAATTAACTGCAACTGCAAATTCTTAATACGACACACAGAATAACGTTGAACTTTTCAACTCCTCTAACTCTCTAAAAAAATATGTGGCAGCTGAATTTCAAAGCTGACAGCACTAAGGATTCCACTGTTTCTACTCTGAGCTACATATTCAGGTAGTCTTTGACTTATAACAGTTCATTTAGTGACTACTCGAAATTACAACAGCACTGGGAAAAAAGTGACCCATGGCCATTTTTCACATCTACAATTGCAGCACGCCCATGTCACATGATCAGAATTCAGATGCTTGGCAACCGACTCATATTTATGACGGTTGCAGAGTCCTGAGGTAATGTGATTGCCCTTTGTGACCTTCTGACAAGCAAAGTCAATGGGGAAACCAGATTCACTGAACAGCTGTGTTACTAACTTAACCCCTGCACGGATTAACTTAACAAATGTGGCAGGAAAGATTGTAAAATGGGGCAAAACTGACTTAACAAATGCTTCACTTAGCAACAGAAATTTGAGGGTCAATTGTGGTCAGAAGTCAAAAACAAGCTGTATTGTATATCACCATAATCTTTTTCTAAAAAAACTAAGGGGCATTATTATTTTGTTTTCTTGTAGATGCCATATCCTCCTTGAGTTGTTAGAACGACTTTAAACTTTACACAGACTGCTTGACAAGGTAGGGTGACTTTGCTAAAGCTGAGCATCTGGACTCCAAAAGAGAAGATGCTTTGGTCAGGTAGTTTTCATATAGAATATCAAAGTTGTTGCTTGGCCTTAAAGCAACTATCCTCAAAGTGTGGGTTAGGATTTCTGGGGAAAGGAGAAGAATGTCACAAGCAATTTGGAGTCACCGTTTTTTAAAAAAACTGAACAGGCATTTGGAGGCACAATGTCAGCTTTGTTAAAATGTTCTGTAGTCTTTGCCTACTAATTTTCCTGTCAAAGGCCGAGGTGGGCAAAGCAGTACAGTAACCACAAACTCCTTTGATATTTAGATTAAAACGTAATCATTAAAAATAAGCAATGGTATTTATTCCCTGCCCCAGCTTAATCCAAGGGAAGTAATTCTTGAGAGAGCACACGTGTTTTAGGGGGTTCAGGACACAATCCAGTTTGAAAACACCTGCCTTAAAATACGATGTTATGAGTGTTTGGAAATATTGGGGGGAAATCCTGTAGGGAAGAATTATGCTTGTCTAAAATAGAACACAGCCTTGTCTGGGGTTTTTCTTCTGGAATGTACATAGCAGAGGGGTTTGGGAGGATTCTCCCCCACCTTATAAATCATCTTCTTCCTTGCAGAAGTATCCAGGCCTAATTGCTATGGCTGGTGGAAAGCAGGAGCTTAAGAGAAGTATAACCATTATACCTTGTTTTGTGTTTGTTGAGGTAAGAAAACCAGAGAATTTGATCAACAAGTTCCCGGTCTTCTCTCTTTCTCTCTCTCTTCTCTCTTCTCTCTCTCTCTTTCATGCACAGACACAGACACACATGCACACACAGACGCACACACATGCACACACACACACACACACACACACACACAGCCATTCTCTCTTTACTAGGAAGGAGTTGTCCACACTCAAATGCTGCAGCCAGTTCAGTTTAGGGTTACAAGAGGAGTAGTGGAATACAGAGTTTGCATTTTGCTAGTGTTCCTGGAAGCTGCTCAGTAGTACGTGAAGCAAAGTTGTCCTGCTATATTACAAGAAAAGCTGCTTGGGTAGCATTGCTTGGATGGATCTTTGTATATGGGCCAGCCCTGCTCTTCTTGGTAGATGACTAGTCTTCATTACTCCATATTCCATATATGGAGGTCATTGTGGGCAGGAAGGCCAGTACGAACAGATTAGGGTTAGGGCTTGCATATCTCATAGCTTTACTAGTGTGTCCTTTTTTTTAGTGGCCTAGAATGCTTCAGCTCTGTAATATGTAAGGGTATTCAAGAATTTAGTTAGTCTACTGTTCTAGAGTTATATCTACTTACAAACAAGGGTGCAAATCTGAATACCTTCCCCTGAAATAGAACTGTTTCCCGAATTTTCTGTGTAACTTTTCAGCAAACCTAGAAAGGTCCTCAAATGTTTGTTGATGGCTGGCCATTTGGAAAATGCATCTACTTATTTTTAGAAATTTTCATGACATATTTTTGAAAATGAGGAAATGAGGCATGGCAATTGTTTATAGATGCAAAATAGATTTATTTACATCCCATGAAAAGCATTCAGATGCTTCCTGTAATGTGGACGGACAGAAGAAAACAGACATATATCTGGAACCTCTCCTCTGTCAAATGGAAGCCTGCATTCAGCTTGCTTCCTTTGGGCTCAGTCCCTGGGAGTTGGCCTGGGATCATTTATGAGCTATGAATTGTAAAAAGGGGAATGTCTGGGAAAGGTGGGAAGAAATCAGGAGGGGAGGGACATAAGAGAGGAGCACAATAGCCTTATTTTGGCCCAGGAAGCCGGGTTCCTCTCTTATTCCTCAACCTTCTTTCTGAATAAGAAAAGATGCATAGAAATTTGCATGCAGTAACGGGCAGGTGGCAACCACCTGTGTTTCCAAAGATCTGAAAGATCTCTTTGCCTCCCATTCTGTTAGTAGTGCCTGATGTGCCATCTTGTTCTTTTTCCAGCTGGGAATCATGGCTGGCACAGTGGTGCTGGCTTACCACTTTGAGTATTCAGACACTTTTCCGGTGCACTTTCAAGGATTCTTCTGCTATGACAATACTTTGGCCAAACCCTATCCTGGGCCAGAGGACAGTAGCCGAGCACCTCCAGTCCTGGTCTACTCTCTTGTTACTGCTGTTCCCACCATCACGGTAAGAGATCCACAAGGGATACGGGAGGAGAAAGAACCCCTCAAGAGGAAGGGCTGGTAAATGTATCTTGGGATACTTTGGCAATGACGACATAGGCACGGCCTTCACTGTGACGGTATTAATTTCCTTGAGATTAAGACCACAAAGAGACTGACTGCTGGAGAGGAGAAGTATGAGGGCATCCAGTCATATTTAAAGCTCTGTTGGGAAATGGAGTGAAGATATATTTGAGGGCTTACAAGACACGCCCATTAGAATCATATGGATGATTATATTCACATGATATTATATTCACATACTCTTGTCTGCTCAGATGCTTTCATTGGCGTTGCCTCTCATATTCAGAATGACCTATGTACCAACCCAAATTTGTTTCTGTATTGTTTTCATTGTTACACTTTTATCTGGCTTTTCCTCCAAATTGCTCAGGAGAAAACACATAATTCTCTCCCCATTTATTCTCATAAAACAAGATGTATTAAGAACAGTGTTAATTCAGATAATTCGACATACACCTGAACATGAGTCCCTCATATCCAATATCTTCACCAGTATGATATGCAACATAACTGCTTTTTATTCCCCACCATCCTTTTTCTGTGTGGGAAAAAATGACCAGAAACTCCAATAAGGATATCGGAGCCCACGTTCACAAGAGAGACCTATTTCACTTCAGCTGTTATTATCTGGTCAAGCTTGCCCCAACTAGGTCCCTAGGAAAGAAAGACCTTCGACTCCATTTGATTGAAGGGATAGGTTCTTTTACTAAGGATTAGTGGTTGCAGTGAAAACAGGCTAGAACTGAGGTTCAGGTTCCCTCACAAAGCATTACAAAGTTTCCCCTTCTCCCCAGCCCTTCCTACATGACTGGCCCATCATCGTCCAATGGTGTTCTATGCAGGTGTTTTGGGAACTGCTTGGATGTTTGGTGCCACTTGGTGCAATTCACATTCCTTCCCCAGGCTCTGCAGCCTTGAAGATCGGAACAGGCTGGTTCTCACACCTCTGGCTTCTCTCAAACCTGTCACCACCACTCCCTTTGGATCTTCTCTACCCTCTTCTATATGCCAATTGCCTGTTTTCTCTTCCCCCTCCCCCGCCAACAATTTATGGCAGAACGCCAGCAAAGCACTAAGCTGAAGATGGCAGAGGAGCACTCTCCCCCTTTTTAACGAGGTCCTCAATGCATCGCTTTTCTTCCCTAGATGACTTGCTCCAGTGAATGGACTTTTCTCTATTGCATCTCCTTTCTCTGTCCCTTGCATGAGCCCTGCTTGCTCTGACAGCCATTTCTACACAGTGGGCATTGCTATGTTGCTTTTATTTCATTAACACTTGGGAATACCTTAGTGACCAAAGAGAAAATGGAAATAAAACTATGATTTCCTTTGAACTAAATTCCCACTGATGTAGTCCTATTGTGCTCTGAACTGCTACAGGTACTATCTAGAGAAGAATTACATTTTCTCCAAGAGTCATGTAAAAAAATATGTATTTCTATTCTGATCTGTGAGAATGCTTTTCTATCTGTTTTGCCAGCACTTCCTGAATCTAGGTTATAGAACTCATCTGTAACCTAGAACTCATCTAGGTTACAGATGTGGGGGGGAAGTGTCTATCCTCATGGAAATGCACACTCTGTTTATCCCTCAGCTTGGGCTGGCCTGTCTCGGACCTTGGAAGCTAGAAAATAATGTCACTTCCTCTCAACCACCTGCCCCCCATGCTAAGTCTTAGCAGTACTTCACTTATGAGAGGAAACATAAGGAATCTTGAAGGAATCTTCCAGCCCTTTTGCCCTCGCCCAGCCGTTTCCTCCAGGAGCTTACTTTAAACAACTGCTATTAAAGAGAAAGTACAATTCCTCTTTCTGCTTCTTTCTCTTTCTCACCCCAGATACTTGTTGGAGAACTGGCTGCCTTCTTCTTCCAACCCACAAGGCATAAAGAGAAAACCATCATCTCGGGCGAGTGCTGTTATTTCAATCCTCTTCTGCGCCGCATGATCCGCTTCCTGGGTAAGAGGAGAATGCCCTCCCACCTAGGCCCAGCTGAGTCCCCAGGCTCTGCCCCACTCCTCATTCCTGTCCTTTTCCTTTCATAGGTGTTTATTCCTTCGGCCTCTTCACTACCACCATCTTTGCCAATGCAGGCCAAGTGGTGACCGGCAACCAGACTCCACATTTCCTGTCAGTGTGCCAACCAAACTACACTGTGCTGGGCTGCCAACCACCCCCAGGCACCATTTACGTCACAGACAAGGCAGCCTGCACTGGAAATCCTCTCCTGGTCACTGCAGCCTGCAAGGCGTTCCCCTCCAAGGACGCTGCCCTCAGCGCCTATGCGGTGGCGTACACTGTGGTATGAAGTGGAAGCTAGGTGACAGGACAGCCAGACAGGTGGAGGGAGGGAGGAGGGGCCGGTTTGAGGCTCTTCCAGTAATTTAGCACCCAGTTCCCTTTCCATGCCCTGCCTCAACCCCCATCTGTATCAGATCAGGTGGGTGGAGACCAGGTTTGACAGGCACAGAAGCGGTCAAGGTTTGGGAATGAACTGTTTCATTGAGAAGTCTGAAGTGCCCTCTGGTGGGCATAGAACAAAAGTGTGAAAGATCTTTTCTCCCAGGACAGGACTGGGGGAACGATCTTTTGTGACAAAACGCTGCCTGCTGTGAGCAAAAATTATCCTTGGCAAGGGCACCTCAGGAAAAAGGATTAGCTTTGATTTCACTGTGTCCATTTCTCATTAGAAGGCAGTAAAACCAAATAGGTCCCTTGATGTTATACTGAGGGAAACCTAGCCTCTCTTTCTCAGCCAGTTGAGTTCTTGTCTTCTGGCCCTTTTTTTTCCTCTAATACTGTCTGGGTACTGCAAGTATCACATGCCATTAGCAATACAAGAATTTTTAGAATCTGAAACACTGGACTAATAAATGCATTGTCTATAACAACCAAGAATGCTTGGTGTATGCCACTGAAAGTTATTTGAAAAAATAGACTTTTTAACTAGTAAGGAAAAGGAAGAAGCAAGGAGGTAGCTGACTTTCCCATTTGCTCTTGTCTTGGCTGATGCTGTCATAAGGGAAACAAGTGGTCTGTGAAGCCTGTGAGCTGGTTTCTTCCAAAACTATAGCATCCCTTAGTTTTTGCTGTTTGATGCAATGGAAGAGAAAGACACATGGAAAAATGCTGACTGGGAGAACCAACTTAGACAGTGACCAGAACCTGCCATTAGGCGGATGAAACATTGTTCAGATTGCTGCGGATTGAGAGGAGGTTGCAGTCCAACTGTTTTCTCAGTGAGTGAAGAATATCTGGTTTTTGTTTTAAGGCATCAAAATGTATTGAGCCAGCAGGGGATAGTAGCCAGATATCTAAGGCAATTGGTAAAATATAGCACAATAAAACCTGGAAGATCTAAAAATGTATTAAATCAATCTTCAGAGTAGTCTGGCCAAGTCATCCACTCCACAGAGTAGCCTATAAATGTCCAATTATATATTGCCATGGGCGATAGCTATGCACCACATGGCAGGAAGGTTCTTGCTTATTTCTTCATTTTACTAGCATGGTTTATTTAACTTTTAAGCATATTATTAGCTTAATTTTCAGTTGGATATGAGAAACAACAAATACATAAAAGTACATTAAAACCATAAAACTAGTTTAAACTATCAGAATGATTAAAGTACTGTGAAAGTAGTAGAGATGCTAGAGAACAGGCACACACACTTATACAATGCAGTGCGACTTGGAAAAAGTGGTTTCTTTCCCTCCATAGTCTGAATATGAACAAAACTACGAGAGCTTCTTTTTCCATTATACTAATAGTGGTTTCCAGAACAATAGCAAGTGCAGTTTGACCGTCCCTGAGAAAACAGATAAGTCTTCTTCCCTTTACATTGACAAAGTTCAAGAAAACTAATTGGAATCCTACTGCTTTAGATTGCTTCCATATGGGTATCTCATTTGAAAGTAAAGCCCTCACCAGAATCCTTGTGTTGCATCTTTAATCCTGATGGCTGCAACAGATATCATTTAAAAACTAGCCTACTCCAAGTGGAACTTTTATGGGGCACAAGGTGTTGATTGGTGAATTAGTCTAGTGTCTTGGGTGTCTGAAAGTTGGGATGGAGGGAAATCTAGTGGTAATGTTGTCTGTCCCACATTTTTCTAGCTTACCAAGAAGTAGGTTTGTGGTCTACTTGTCAAATGCCTTGCTGAAATACTATATACTACCGTGTTTCTCCAACAATACGGCCTCCCCCAATAGGAAGTCCCAGCATGCTTTATAGGCATAAAATCAAATTAAGACCCTCCCCCCAAATTAAGGCCTATATTAAACATGTGAAATGGGGGGGAATGGCGGGGGGGCTGGCCGTTATGCATACCCGGATATGGTGCTGCCTGCGTTGACCTCGGCGTTGGTGGGGCACTTCGTGTCGGGAGACCTTCCACCACCGTTGCTTTCCGCGGCGTTTGGCGCAGCCATGCGTGGCCAGCCAGGGCTCCTCCCTGCAACTGGAGTCTGGCGGAGACACTCAGCTTCAGGCGCTCCTGTCGCCACCTTCCCTTTGCCTTCGAAGGTAAAGCCAATTATTTTAAAAACGACGCCCTACTACAACAAAGACTCCCCTGCCCGAGAGGGCAGCCCAACCCCACGTGGGAGGCGAATCTCCCAGGGCCGCAGCGCAGGATCGGCCCACCCCGGGAGAAGTGCCCAGCTGCCATCCCTGCCTGGCACCAGGCAGAGCGTGAAGAGCTTCGCCTGGGGTGCCCAGCACAGCTGACAGGCGGGCCCTCCTGCCCGGCGGCAGAGCTCTCGCCAAGGCAGCGAGCACCTCCCCGCCGGACCCTCCGCTCATCCCGCCAGGGCCACGCCAGAGCTGTGCAGGCTGGGCAGAGCCGGGAAAGTGAGCCACGGGTGTGTGCCTGCCTGCCAACCGAAAGAGCCAGGCCAACCTGAGCTTGGCTTCCTTCCTAAGTCCCTCCAGCCCGAACCCGAAGGGGCCACCGGGAGAGGCTGCCCGAGGAAATGATAGCGCCCACCTGTCCGCGGACAGGGAGGCGAGGTGACGGCAGCACTGCTTCCTTGGCCGGCGGGTCCGGTGGAGAGAGCCCGAAGCCGCCTGTCCTTTCCACCCCTCGTCCAGCCCGTCCCCGTCCCCATGCATCTCCAAATGCACCGGCAGCTCCAAACGCTGCAGCGGCATGGGCATCGGATAGAGGCGCTCACTCGTCGAGGCTCAGCTCGGAGGAGGACGCGGCGCAGGCCGGCACCTTGCCTCCCTGTCCACGGATGGGTGGGCACTATCACTGCCTTGGGCAGCCTCTCCCAGTGGCCCCTTCGGGTTCAGGCTGGAGGGACTTGGGAAGGAAGCCAAGCTCAGGTCAGCCCGGCTCTTTCGGTTGGCAGGTGGGCATGCACTCGCGGCTCGTTTTCCTGGCTCTGCCCAGCCCGCACGGCTCCGGCGTGGCCCTGGCGGGATGAGCGGAGGGTCCGGTGGGGAGGCGCTCACTGCCTTGGCAAGAGCTCTGCCGCCGGGCAGGAGGGCCCGCCTGTCAGCTGCGCTGCGCGCCCCAGGCGAAGCTCTTCACACTCTGCCCAACGCCAGGCAGGGATGGCAGCTGGGCGCTTCTCCTGGGGTGGGCCGATCCTGAGCTGCGGCCCTGGGAGATTCGCCTCCCCACGTGGGGTTGGGTTGCCCTCTCAGGCAGGGAAGTCTTTGTCGTACCGGTAGTAGGGCATCGTTTTTAAAAGAATTGGCTTTGCCTTCGAAGGTGAAGGGAAGGCAGCGACAGGAATGCCTGAAGCCGAGTGTCTCCACCGGGCTCCGGTTGCAGGGAGGAGCCCTGGCTAGCCGTGCATGGCTGCACCAAACGCCACGGCGTTGCTCTAAACGCCGTGGCAGTACGGGGAGAAGGGAAAGCAACAGTGGCGGAAGGTTTCCCGATATGAAGTGCCCCACCAACGCTGAGGTCAACATCCAATCCGTCGCCGCCCGCCTGCCCGAGGATGCAAGGGGGGGAATTAAGTCACCCCCGAAAAGATGGCCTAGCCGTTTTTTGGGGGGTCAAAAAAAAAATAAGGCCCGGCCTTATTTTGTGAGAAACACGGTATGTCCACAGCAGGGGTGGGATTCTACCAGTTCTGTCTGGTTCTATAGAACCCCTTGTTAACTTTCTAACAGTTCAGAGAACCGGTAGTTAGAAGCAATCTCCTTTTGTTTTTTTTTCCACCCTTATTATATTCTTGCCAGAACACCTAGACTTCCTGTCTCCAGAGCTTCTGGGTCTTGACTTTCTTAAAAGGGAAGGGTTGTTTTAAGATTTTTACACTGCTGTTGGGAGGAAATAGTTCCCTGGACAATCAGCACTTTGAAGAAATAATTGAATAATGAAGCAAAGCTTTTAGTGACAGGGAACCAAGATGAGTGACATTCAGCAAGGCTTCTTGGCTAGCTAGAAAGATTGACATTCAAACATGAGTTTACATACCCTTACTGACAATGGTGCGCTTCAAAAAATTTTACTACCAGTTCTGTGGACATGGCTTGGTGGACATGGCAGGGGAAGGATACTGTAAAATCTCCATTCCCTCCCGACCTCACTAACCTGCTTTCCAGCTCTGTTCTCCTGTGCAGGGCAACAAAAGAAGACCCAGCTGATCAGCTGGGACTCGGGAGACAGATAATAGATGGGGGCAGGGCCAGTCAGAGGTGGTCTTTGCTGGTTCTCCGAACTGCTCAAAATTTCCGCTACCGGTTCTCCAGAACTGGTCAGAACCTGCTGAATACCACTTCTGCTTTCTGGGTTTTGGTCTAAAACTGTTTTTTGGTGGTTAATTCTGTGCTTGGTGACCTTTAATCCTGTGTGTATTGATGGGATAATTTTCCCTATTCAGCTTCAACAAGCAACAGCTACTGTTGTGATTTAATTATTTGTATTGTGTTTGAATTTTTTCCTGCCTCATGGTTTCTTTTTCTATCTGGGGAGGGGGTCTTCCTCATTGCTTTAGGACTATCTGGCACTGTCCTTTTGGGGTGTACTTCCAAGAGGCAGGATGCAAGCTTGGCACTGTTTTCTTTTTACTGCCTTTCTGGGGGGCATGTGACCTTTCCTTAAATCTGGATGGTTTCCTTAGGATATTTTGTGAGGGGAGTGAGACCAGCTGGTGTCTTTAAGTGGTGCAAAGGGATCTAAGGATTGCTTTTCCTGGCTGTGCTTTTCCTGGAGAGCTTAAATGACCTTTCTGCTAAAGGGTTTCACTTTATGAGCAAGAATTGGCTGCTTGATAGTTATCACTGCATCTTAACTATTTTCATTCCTTAAGGTGCTCTGGCATCCTGCCTGATTTGTAACTCTGGCTTGCAGATATTTTTAATCTAATGGTTGGTATTAATTAATGATTTGCAAGCAAAGAAGCTCTTTGTATTTTTGTACAGGTAATCCTTGACTTACAACAGTTCATTTAGTGACCATTCAAAGTTACAATGGCACTGAAAAAAATGACTTATGACAATTTTTCACACTTATGACCGTTGCAGCATCTTCCACCGTCATGAGAGGCCAGGCGAGGAGAAGCACCCCTTGACATGAGTGATGTCAAGTTGGCCATGCCCACCCAGTCACAAGACCACCAAGCCACACCCACCAACTAAGCCACACACACTGAACAGGTTGTTAAAAAAACTGAATCCCACCCCTGATCCACAGCATTTTGCTGGTCTACAAATTTAGTCACTGTCAAAGAATGAAATAAGATTGGTTTGGCATGATCTGTTTTTAACAAATCCATGCTGACTGCTAGTTATTGCTTTATCTGTTTCTAGATATTCGCAGATCTGTGTCAGGACTCCAACATGCACCCCCATTCAAATCATAAGTCTCTAGCTACATCTCTCAGAGTAAAAAAGATTGATTTATTAGGAGTTGACCTGTCGGCGTTTCCTGGTTGCAGCCGACTCTGACATATCATTCATTTCATCCTTGACCCTGGTCTTCCCCCCACCCCCTGGATGTATATTCCCCAAAGAGCCATAGCCAAGAGTCATCAATCATGCTCTCCAGTAATAATTTTGTGCACCAGAAGCTTTGGTTGCCAAAGTGATTATCTGAAGCATTTAAGGAATGCACTGCTTTCCCCAATCCCTTTCTGCTGGCAACTAAAGAGACTAAAGAAGTATTTTTTAGTTGACAATCTGTATTATCTTTTCCAGTATCTTCCTAGGTATTGATGTTAGACATTGATGTCTGTAGTTTCCTGGGTCTATTCCCACCATCTCACCCACCCTTTCTTTTTTGAAGATGGGAACCACATCAGCTCTTTTGTAATTCCTCGGTGTTCTAGGATTTTTGAAAGATATGGTAGAATGATTCTGAGACGGTGGTATTGAGCCGGTTTGCACAGCATCGGGTGAACCAGTAGCAAGGATTTGGTATGGGTCACTGAACCGGTAGTAAGTTCTGGCTGGCCACGCCCCCAACCTGGTCGCCCAGATGCCGCTGGCTTGCTTGGCCTACCTGCCCAATGCTCACTTACCCCGCCCGCCTGACGCTTGCCCCTTAAGGTATTTCTTTCTTTTTCCTCCTGACAATCAGCTGTTCATATGATCAGCTGTGCTGGGATTCCCCTTGCTGAGGCCAGAAAGGCAAAAAATGGAGGGAGGGGCTGAACCCACCCTCTATTTTTTGCCTTCCTGAGCTCCAGAGAAGCCTTCTGGGAGCAAAAACGCCCCCCCAGAGGCTCCTCTGAGGCCCAGAAGGCCCCAAAAAGCAAAAAAACCCACAAAGCCATGCCCACCCAGTCACATGGCCATGCCCACTTAACCACGCCCACCAAGCCATGCCCACAGAACCGGTAGTAAAGTTTTTTGAATCCCACCACTGTTCAACATCTGCCAGGTCCTTCAGAACTCTGGGATGTAATCCTGGTACTTTATATTCATCAAGATCAAACCATATCTTTAGCCATTGTCTTGCTTATTTTAATTTTTATTTCTGTCCTGTCTTTTATGGTTAGCTTTTTGATAGGTTGGGTTATAGTTTCTTTTTGTTTGAAGACTGGTGTACAGAATGATTTAAGCAGTCCCAAAGGTGCTTTTTCAAGAGGCAACTGCACTTTATTATTTTTCTTTGAAGATGTTTCATTTCTCATCCAAGAAGCTTCTTCAGCTCTGACTGGATGGTGGAGAATGGAAGAATCTATATTCCTTGCAGACAGCTAGACATTTGCATTCTTCTAGACAATCATTGAGACTACTTTGGGGGGTTTATCTGTCGCCAGGGTCACCTGAGTAGTGCAAATGGGTGTGGAACTATTAAAAGGACTGTTGTAGACTAGAGATAGATGATGCCAAATCTCCCCCCCCTCTATTGAGAGGGCTGTTCAATTTTGACATAGATGGCCTCTTTAACCCCTCTTTCAAACCAACAGTCCTCTCTGTCCAAAATGTGGACTTTGCTGTCTTTAAAAGAGTGGCCTTTATGCAGGTGGACTACTGAATCTTGTCCTGATGGGTTTGTTTTCTTTTGTCAGAGGTGTCAAACTAAGTTTCATTGAGGGGCACATCAGCATTATAGTTGCCCTCAAAGGGCCAGTCTCATGTAATGAGAACTCACAGTGGCCAGGTAGGTGTGGCTGAGTAGGCATAGCCATGACCGAGTGGGCATGGCTGCAACTGGGCACAGCCTCACCAGCTAACTCTAACTCAACATGGGGACAATTTGGTGCCCCACAAGCTCCACGCCTTCCCAAACTGCTGGTAGCCAGCACATGCACGCACACATACACTGCATTCCAAGTTTGGAACTTTTATCCACAGAGGAAGGAGAGGGTCTTCTCCTCAAGCCCAGGCATGATTGGCAGTTTGCAAGCTCAGATGTGGATAAAAGTCTTCAAGGTTGTTGTGTGTGTGCACATGCGTATGTGTGTGGGCTTCCCAGGCTGGAAGAGAGCGGTGGGGCCTTCCTCCGCAGCAGCCGAACAAAGGAGCTGTTGGGGGAGGGGAGGAAAGAAGGGAGGAAAGAAGAAGGAAAGGAGGAAAAGAAAGAAGGAAAGGAAGGAAAGAAGGATGAAAAGAAGGAAGTAAAGAAAAGGAGGGAAGAGGGAGGGAGGGAAAGAAGGAAGGAGTCCAGCCAGCCACTTGGAGAGGCCATTTTATAATCGAATATAAACATGGAAAGTGCTTAAGAACACCCAAAAGCACTCAGTAAAAAGAGAGACTGGAGCCAGCTTTGCTGCTTGGGGACAGGGAGGAGGAAAATAAATCTGTAGCCCAACAGACCACATCTGGAGGGGAACGGTCTGGGACAGGCTGACAGATGGAGGCAGCTGGTGAATGAAGATTGGAACATGGTCTGGAAAATGCACCCATGCCCTGCCTATGCTCCCCATTGATGTATCTGCTACAATCATGGTGCAGCGGTTGAATGCCTGTAGCAGGGCCACCTAGGGAGATGAGCAATTGGTGGAGGGAGAGAGGAAGAGGTTAAGGGGAGGCAGTGGTGCTCTTTCGGCCTCCCCTCTGGTTCTCACTCCGTGCTTCCTCTGGCTACCATTCATAGCTCGTCCCAGCTGCCACCATCCCCAAGATGGAGGTGGTGGCGGCACACAGCTAAGGAAAGGGCAAAAATCATGGTGTCCTCCATTTCTCCCACTCCCCTTTTTAGGGGCCCAGTGTCAGTGCCACTCACCCTGTAGGAACTGGGCTCAGATGTCTTGGCCAGTCACTCTTCCTCCTCTTCCACTTTTCACACCGCTACCAGCGGCCTTGGCCCACCTGAGGGAGACAGTAAAGAAGCAGTTAGGCAGGCAGACCGGCTAGCAGTGGTCAAGGGCGAAGGCTGCTGTCAGTTCATCTTCCCGCCTCATGGAGGCGACAGCAGGAGAGGCACCAGGGCAGCTGTCAGGGGAAAGAAAGTGGGGTTGATCTCTTATTTGGGGGAGGAGGTTGTTGAGATTGTTGAATTTAAATTTAAAAGAAATTTAAAAGTTGAAAAAAGGTTTAAAATTGAAAAAAAAATAAAAATTGAAAAAATAAACTGAAAATTGAAAAGAGAATTTTAAAAATTTGAAACAATTAGTTTTAAAAAAGAAAAATTTAGAAATTTTAAAAATTTAAGGATTTATACGTTTTTTTGGCCCTTTATGAAGTGTTATGCATTTTTGTTCTTCTTGTTGTTAGAAATGCCAGGTTTTTTTCTAGGAAGTGCTTCTCTCTTAACTCAGGGTCCAGTGTGCTGTTCTCAGCCACTGGTCTGCTGCCACATACTGTAGTTCTGTTTCACCACTGCTCAGTGACCTCCGTTTGCAATTCACCACTTCCGGTCCACTGCCGGGCAGGGTTGCTGGGCCACCTCTCTGTCTCTCAGCTCAGCTGCCGGGCTATATCTCTCCATCTCTCAGCTAGAACACTGGGCCGCCTCCCAGCTGGGTCCCTTCTCAGTTGGGCCATCTCAAGCTGGGTTTTCAAAAGCAGTTTGCCTTTGCCTCCTCTCTGGGGCTGAGGAAGAGGGACTGACCCAAGCTCCCCCAGCTGGCATCATGTTGCAGGCAGGACTAGAAGTCACAGTCTCCCAGTTTTTATCCTGTTGCTTTAACCACTATACCAGATTGGCTGGTCTTCTGCCTGTCTTTTTTCCCTTATTTTAAAAAGAGTTGTGCCTTGGTTATATATGCATGGTTATGCTGTGCAACATTTTGAGCCCTTTTCAAGGAAGATGAAGGGCATCTCAGCTAACTCTCCTATGCTGTTCTTCCTTTTCCACAGATGTATATCACACTGGTTTTTCAGCTGAAGGGCTCCCGCTTGGCCAAGCCATCCCTGTGCCTGGCACTCCTCGGCCCAGCATTCTTGGTGGGTGTGGTGCGTGTAGCCGAGTACCGGAACCATTGGTCTGATGTACTGGCTGGGTTCCTCACCGGCGGGGCCATTGCCATCTTTCTGGTAAGTGTTCTGTGTTTGAGGCTCTTCAAGGGAGGGAAAAGGGCTTCCATCTCAGCGTTCAGACACCATCAGAACTATTCTGGGAAGGAGAAGCCGTTCCAGTCACCATTGCACATATAGTGGCAGTGCTGTTGGAGCTTCTTTACCATGTTTTGCAGGGTAGAGCTCCCTTTTTAAATATGGTGTGTCATCAGGCAGTTACTAAAACTATTCCCTTATCAGCACCCAAGGGTTAAAACTTAAAGGCCAGGCCAATGATGCTATTCTAAGGGAAGATAAGAATTTTTTTTTTTTTTGGGGGTAAAGCTTACCTTAAAAAATAACCTTTATCTTATTATTTTTATCTTATCTTTTTTTTTCTGTGGGACTCTGGCACACATTAAAAATGAAATTCTGTTGCCTGCTCTCAAAAGTGTACACATACATAACACATATAGCTATTCTACATATATCCATATGTATATACCTACACCCTAATATACAAAAACATATAAATATTAATCACTGTCCATTTTGAATACATAATATGTTATCGTATTAGTTTGTGATGTGTTGATGACTGTGTTATAGTTTTCCCAAATGCAGATATGAATGGGGCAATTTCTCATTTGACCTAGGCTATCTTGAGTAGCATAATACAGTTTGGAGAAGTGGCTATTCTGGGTTGGGGTAACGGAAATGTAAACTAGCTTGGTTCCTACTAAAACACAAGCTAACTTTTTACCCCCTTTTGTATGGCTGAGAGGTTCACCCAGTCACCTCCATCTGCTCAGATGAACATCTTGCCCTCATTCCTTTTACATTTCAATAAAAAGGCAGCTCATGGTTCCTCTGTCATGCCCAGCTATTCACTCCATACTAGTGAATACCAAAGTGAGTCCTGACCGAATGGCTCATGCTCATAACAAGACAAATAAGGCCAATTATGAAGAAAAATTAGGGCTTGATCAAGAAGCAGCTGGCAAAAGGAATAGGAAAAGCCACATAAGAAACTGTGTTAATGGGTTTATCAGTTGCAAAGCTCTGTTGAATGTTCCTTCTGATGCAGAGTACTATATTGGTAGAAATCAGGAAAAGAGCCCTTTAATGCCGCTCTTCTCTTTTTGGATAGGTGACATGTGTGGTCAACAATTTCCAAAGCCCTGTATCCTCAGCCAAGAAAGTTTCTCCACCTGAAAATCTACCCACTGTCCCAGTCTTGGGATTGCCCTGTGTTGACAGTTCCCTTGACAAATTAAGTGTGGCTCAGGTAAGAGATATTCCTGATGCACCCCTGCATGTTTCCTCCTCTTCTTCAGTTTTCTCTTTGCTCTAAAACACCTACCCACACATACACATGCACAGCTAGCACCATATTTGAGGATGCACTAGGCAAAATGCCTTTTAGTGGGCTTCTTCTACCTCTTCAATGGGTTTATATGGCAATATTTAGAACAAGAAGAGGACAGTTGGTCCAGCTGCCATTTAAATTTCCTGCTGTTCTCCTGAAAATCCTATTTTCAAACATATGGTGATTTTAAACTGGAGATTTAATCAAGCTATTAAGCCTTGTGCCAGGTAGGGCAATCATGAACAGGAGGCTCAACTGAGATGCCGACATCTGAGGTTGGGGCTGATCCTCTCCCAACCTACCTTCTTCTCTTCGGAAACCAAAATCTTGTTTCCTCACTTAAAAAGATATAAAGATGCAAAGCATTAGCATCAATGGATTTGCTTTCTCTCTGTGCCAGGGCGGATGTTGACAATTTTGCAGGACAGTTTTATAGTAGGGTGGGAGTCAAACTGAACATAGATAGATTATCAGTTTGAAAAGACTTCCTTTAATATAAATGAGAAATGTTTCTAAATCCTGAGCATCACTCACAAATTCTGGGTAACAAAGGAAAGAAAGATGTCAACTTGAACAGGTGTGCCAAGGCAAATAAGATCTGAGGAGCGAATAGGAAGAACAGAAGACTCACTAAGACACACTAAATTATCACTCTGTTGTATGGGATGAAGGACAAAGCTTCTTAACACTGTTTTTCCAGCCACCAAGGAGAGGATTAATTAAAACCCATCTCTTTGGGAGTTTCTCCATCCCTAGGTAGGAGATTTCTAGTAAACCCCACATACTGTGGCTCAAGTAGTATTTAGTACCACAGTGTTGAATGTAGGGGAATTTTAGTAGCTTCTGCCATCTCTTATAGAGAACTTAATCTTAGATGAAGACACAATAGTAAGAAGAAATCAATGAAGCAAAACTTGCTCAAGTAAAGTGTTGCTGGTAAGCACTAGGGTTCACATTAAGGATTGTAAACTTTTAAACAACTCTGTGAATGAACAAAAATATGATTGCATATATTTTGGTATTTCCTTTTACAAGGCTCCCACTTAATTATTCAGAGAAACTTTTGATTTCTACCTTATTTTCCTCCCCCTTTTTTTGTATGTGTGCCTTGGAGTCAGCCTTTTGATTCCTCACAACTGCCTTGGCAAGTAATTGCAGTTTTTATGGCAAGTTTTTTCAAAAGTGGTTTGCCATTGTCTCCTTCCTAGATCTGAAAGAGACTGACTGATCCAAGATCACCCAGCTGGCTTTGTGCCTTAGGTGGGACTAGAACTCTCAGTTCCTTGGTTTATAGCCTTAACCATGACACCAGACTGGTTCTCTTGAGCTCCATTCTTAGAATGTTCTTTCTACTCTTATGAAAACATTCTAGTCTGTTTTTCTTTTTCTTTAAAAAAAAACCCTTTTGTTGTATAAATAATACAACCATAGATCTAATAGGCTTTATAAATACTCTGCTCAGGCAAAATTCAGTAGGACATCTCTGACCATGACCTTTGTTAGAAGACCTTTTGTGATCATCCTACTCCCAATCTCAAGGCAACATAATTTTTTAAACTGTGGAGTTAGTGCTGAAATTGATGCATAGAGGGAATTGTTATCAGGCAAATAAGGGAATAAGTGCAGGAAGCAAATAGTTTTTGGGCCCAGGTACTTTGTATTTATTCTGTGGAAAACAGTTAGATAGATCCTTCTCTCTCTCTCTCTTTCTCTCTCTCTCTCCCTCCCTCCCTCCTGTCTCAAATGATGAACTAATATACTGATATACATGGAGGCTTTATGAAGCTTTTTAACTTAGAAATTCTTGCTCTTCTATCTCTGAAAGTGTTGTTCTCCCCAACTCCAAATATTCCAATGCTCTAACATTTCTCCCTAAAGAAAACAAGTTTACAACTTATTTCTTTCCTCTTTCCACTTGGGTGTGAATAGTAAATATCTAATGATGTTAATTTCTGTCTCATTCTCTCCCATTTAACCATGTCTTCCCCCTCCACTGCCCTGCCCTGGTGTTGTCCCCTTGGGTGGAGTATGGCTGCAGCAGGTGAGGGACACCCCAGAAGAACCGGAGTTTTCTACACTACTCTCAAGAGGTCTGGAAAGGCAGCTAGCACGATCTCTACACTTGGCAGCACCTGGCAGTGCAGCAATGACCCGTCCTTATGAGTAAGTGCCTGTTCCCAGAATTGTCTATCGTGACCCCTTGCAAGGTATCCTTGCTTACTCTCGGCAGCCTAAGTTGGTACAGAGAGTCGGCATAGGCATCATGGGAATAGAAGGAGAAGGAAAGGATACTTCAGATTAACATATGGCTGGATATCGGAGGCAGGCAAAAAGTCACGGTGCAAAAGAATTGGATCAGATATCCTGATGTTCACGCAGAAACTTCAGGGGGTCCATTTAGACATAGGAAGGGAAATGGAGGGTGGAATAGAATATTCAAAATCAGAAATGTTTCACTTGGAAAAAGCACGACATTTTTGAATTTACACTAGTCATACTACAGATAAATAGCATTACCCAGTATTAATGTAGTGCAGGGGTGTCAAACAGAGCCTGGGGAGGCGCATGAGCTCTGTTTTTGTTGGCACAGAGTTGTAGGAGGCTGTTGCAGCTGAAAACGGAGCTCGGGAGCCCATTTTCTTTGGCAGGGTGCTCTGACACGAGTGACATCGAGCTAGCCACGCCCACCCTGGCCATGCCCATACCACGCTCACACCCCCCGAGGTCAAGCATAACCCTGATGTGGCCCTCAATGAAATTGAGTTTGACACCCCTGATGTAGTGATATGCTCTCTGACATGGTTTTTCACCACAGTGCAACTGGATGGTGTTATATATTGCTGGTGTCCTTCAGATATTTAGGGCAACTATGACTGCTGAGTGCTTAGAGCCTTTTGAGAAAAAGAGAAAGTTCTTTGGAAGGATATGGAAAGTCCAATTTAGGACTAAACAACCTTTTTAGTGAAACATCAGAGAGCTATTGATGAGACATGCCTAAACTGTGTGCACAATTATTAGACAAGATTTTTATGCATATTTTCCACCTCCAAACTGTATAAACTTGGATGCTTAGTGGATATACGCATATTAGGTGATGTGTTTTTGTGTAATGTGGGAAGGTGTGGCCTAAGGACGCCAACACCTTATATCAAGGTGTGCATAATTTTTAGGCAGCTTCTTTTCCTCAGGCAGAAAGGGGACCAAGAGAGACATTTAACTGACAGAAATCAAACATTGTAAAAGGTCTTTCAGAGGGAAAGCACTCTTGAAATTGCTAAGTTATTGGGGTGTGATCACAGAACCATCAAACCTTTTGTTGCAAATACAGTATAATCATTTCCTTTTCTTGAGGTGCATTTTAAATAGTTTTGACCTGAGTTTATGCATAAGAAAGAGCTAGTTACAATGAAGAATGGAAATGGGATGAATTAAAATTGTCCCCTGAAGTAGTATAAAAGTTTTCTGTGCAGTTTTATTGCCCATTTAAGTTGCCCCAGCCTCTTTGATACAGTAAGAAAATATTGTGCCTTGTTACAAGCAATGATTCCTGGTCTTCCTGATACTGTAGTTGAGCCAGATTATAACTTGACATATCCCAAAAGTTTTTAGTTTCCAGGTTATGCCTACTACTACAGTATTTCATTTAATGCATATTACAGCATTAAGAGAATTGGTTCCAGAAATGCAAATCCATCAGAGACCTGCTTGTTTGAATATTGTCCTCTGCTCTTAGTTTTACTCTACTCTTCTGCGGTTATTTAATTCATTTTAGAGTTTATCATTTTGTTTTACTGTTTTACCCCTGGTATGAACTGTCAGAAAGCTTTGCCAATTGTGCAGAACAGAAATGAAGTTTGTAGCTATAAATAAAATGTTAAGATGTTGATGAAGGAGGCACTCTTCCCTGAGAAAACACTGCGTGTGATGAACCACATACAGCAAGAAATCTGGTAACATTTCATACATGCTGTGATTCTATGCAGTCCACTTGGCACCACTTTCCTCTCACTCCCTAGATTAAAAATGTCCTCTTGCTCTGGCCACCTCATCCTTTCCCCTTAACCCCTTAAGGCAGAAGTGACACCATAAAAGCAGAAGTGCCTGCCATTCTTTGGAATTTGGTTTAAGCACTGAAAACTTACACAGAAGAAAAAGCAGTGCAGGCGATCAACATCTCTTCCTCTCCATCCACCCATCTGCCCATCTACTCCACTACCAGAAGGTCCCTCTCTCTGCTCAACCACCAATCTGAAACAAGTGCATTTTATGGCCCACAAATGGCAGATTGGACCCTTGTAAACAGGCACACATTTCAGAGGAATCCACTGTTTTCAATGTATTTGTGTGAGTCGTTCTGTGCAAAATATCCTAGCTATTGCTACTAGGTATGGAGATTCTGAGATGATAATGACTTGTGCCTTCTGGGAAAATTTGCACTGACAGCTTAATTTCCACATTTAGGTTGCAGTCCTGTGCACATTTTCAGGGGCATAAGTCCCACTGAACAAAATGGAACTTGCTTCTGAATAAACACACATAGGATTTGGATGTAAGTCTTTGCTTTCTGTGTTGCTGTGCTGTTCTGCTCACTGGTTTTGTTTACACCAGGATACACTTTTCCATTGTTCAAGTCTTTTTTAAAGTGAGATATATGGTTAAGTGGTATAAGAAGAGACAAGGAAATCCTCTCTTGAACCCGATAATTCAAACCCATCAGCAAAAAGCCTTGCCCGTGCAATGAAAAGTTAAATACCTTGGTTTGCAGTCATGACTACTAGAGATCTGCTCTTTAAAACACACACATGGAACCATAAACATAAAAAGAGATTAAAGACAGTTGATATTTGATTTTGCCTAAGAAGTTAAAGATGGAAAGAGGTGACAGTTGGCTTTCCCCTGTTTTCTGGGACTCAGCTGAAGGCTTTGCTGAAGAATTCTAAAGCTTGAATTTAATTTTGATCTGCAGAGTTTGTTCCTGTTTTTTAAGTCCATTCTGACTGACTTACTCACTCCCTTCTCCCCTCCCTTCCTCTGTTCCAGAATCACGGAGCTGTGTTCACAGAGGCCACTTGATTCTCAACTTTGTCTCTTCCCCTCCACCCCAGATGTCCTCATTCCCTCGCGGTTGGTCACAAGTGAAGTCTGACCTAAGAAAGCATTCTTGATATGGAGCTAGATCTTGGGGGGTGGGCTCTAACCTCATACTCTCCATTTCCCAACCTATTTCTTGGACTTTCCTGGAATCAGGTTTGTTAGTTGTCATAACATAGTTCTGGTTCTATGATGTGAGTGTGCAGCATAGATTGGGGAGGGAAAATAAGGGTGAAAATAAAACCCCATTACTTTTTCAATTGGTCTGATGCCATTCACCATGTTGCCAACTGAACATCATTGCTAGGAATGAGCTCTTGGGATTTTGATCACAGCTTGCTTTGCCAAGGTTCTTTTAGGAATCCTTGTCATTTGATAAGGCATTATTTCCTTTACCGTTGATTCCTCAAGAAAAAAGTTAGGTGCCATTTCCAAAAAAATAGCTCTATCTTGGGAATACACTGAAGAAGGCACATTTGACCAAGAGAGGTGGTTTTGATTGCAGGAGTTTTAGTAAAAGAAGTTTACAATTAAATTTGCAAATTAAAGATTTGAATAGTCAGAAAAATTATTAATTAATCATTATGGTAGCTAATATTGTATTTGAAGACCAGAATTCAAGCAAATAAGACATAACTCAGAATCTTAGGGCTGTCCTCTATAGGCAGTTTTGACACCTTCTTGATTGAGCTATAACCAATAAACCTTGTTATAAAAGTAAATAAGAATCTGGTCTCAGATATGGCCTTTGATGAAGAACTTTCAGGTAACATTGGAATGATTTTGGTCCAAGGCTTTGAGGAGATATATGTCATTAGAAAGACTGGATTATGGTCTATGCTCAGCTTCATACGATCACTTCATAGGAAAGGTTGGCTGAAGAAAAGTAAACTACATGTGATCCACAGCACTTTCTTCTGAGCTTAGTCATCAGAAACAAGCAATAACACTCCAGTTCAAATAGATTCTTTTTAGAGTCAATTGTTGCTGCTTTCCAAGGTGTTATCCTAGAGTCTTTCTGGAGCTCAATGTGAAAACATTTTAAACATACAGTTTCATCAGCTCTGAGCCTTGATCATTTGTCCCCAGTTGAATCTGGATCATTTGTCCCCTAGTTGAATCTGGAGCCATTTGCATGCTGGGAGGGGGAGCGGGGAAGCTTTCAACAGAGCTGAGTGTTATGTTTTCAATATGTTTTCATTACAAGAGAAATAGATGTCAATCTTATTCCATTGTAGTTACTTCCAATGAATAAAGATTTTCAAAACTACATTTCCAAACAATGCCATATAGGAAAGCATGACTTGTTGCTAACCTTGTTCTAGTTTAAATGCACAATGTGGGTTCCTCACAATGGCGGCTTCACTTTCTTGACTCACCTACCACGCTCAATAACAGTTGTTGCAGCTGCTTGGCAGATGATCATTATTCCACACTGTTCTGCACAACAGGATGATAATATCTCCCATGTCCTCCAAAGAACAACTAGAGGTCCCTTATATTTCCATTCCTCCATCAGTGAAACCCAACTGTATTGAGCATTATTCCCATTTTAAAGATGGGAATTGTAGTCCAACACATCTGAAGGTTTCCAGATTAGGAAAGGCTGTCTTTTTCTCACTTTCCCTGCTCTTCTTCCTGGTGCTAATAATAATTATTGTCTCTGCTACACAGCTGCTGGTCAGCTGCATGGCACCTTCTGAGTGTAGCACAGGGATGGGTGGGCAGTTGCTTGGAAAACTTGGCAGAGTACACTGCCCCACTGTGCTCAGTGAAGAATTTCCCACATCCTTCCAAAATCTATTTTAATAAAGTTCTGTTTGAACAATCTGTCTTGCTTCACAGTGTCCTTCATTTCAGGAAGAATTCTAGTAAATGGCACAAACAAAACAAAGAAATGTTAATGTGAAATCAGATAAAAGCATCTAATCCCAAATGAGACCATGTTGTTTTCAGGCTAAGTGATATAATAAATGGGATCTGCTAAGCATGTTATTTTTTTACGCACAGCTGTGGAATTGGTTCCAAATCTAGACCTAGAAAACCTAGAACTACACCGCCTTCAGTCCGATCTAAGTATAGGATATAAAACAATACATTGCAATGTCCTACCTGTCAATGAATACTTCAGCTTCAACCATAACAATACAAACTGCACCAACCTTGATTGCAGGAAATACGACCTCAGCAACAGAGTGGTCAATGTCTGGAATACTCTACCTGACTCTGTGGTTTCTTCTCCAACCCCAAAAACTTTAACCTTAGACTGTCTACTATTGACCTCACCCCTTTCCTAAGAGGTCTGTAGGGGGCATGCATAAGAGCACCAACGTGCCTACCATCCCTGTCCTATTGTTTCTTTTTTTTAATTTCTTTTATTTTTCTTATATGTATCCATTTCATGTATCCATAACTATGTTTATACTTATACCTATTATCTTATAATTGCTTGACAAAATAAAATAAATAAATAAATCCTTGTATAGCTATGTGTTTCCTAGATAGTCACAGGCAAGTTTCTTTCTTGGTGGCTCTGTTCTCAAGGTGACCTGAAACACCATTGCTATCTTCAGGGCTAGCAACAGGTTTAAGAGATATCTAATTGAAGTGTCCATAAGAACATCAGCAGTGTCCTGAATTTGAAGCCCCGTCTCATCTAGTCCAGTAGTCTGTTCTCACAGTGGCCAACCACTGCACAGGAAGCCCACTAATCTCCCAGCTGATGGCTTTCAGAGAAAGTCGCTGCCATCAAGGTTAATAGCCACAAATCCTCATGGCTTGCATGAATTGAGCCAATCCTATTTTGAAGCCAGCGAAAGCAGTAGCCATCACCACCTCTTGTAGTCCCCCAAGATAGACCTCTCCTGCAAATAAACAAAATGTCTACTTTGTCCCCACATCAGCACAACAGCACCATTACAGACCCCACTGAGTACACATACAAGATTATGCCTATATAGGTAGTTCTCCATCAATGATGGCAATTGGAACTGGAATTGCTATAGCTAAGCAATATGATGATAAAATGTGACATTACTGACTGCACCATTTAGCAACACCAATTCTGGCATTCCTGCTTGCCATAGTTAATCAAATCATTATGGGTCCTTAAGCAAGGATATCATGCAGTTGCCATTTGCAACCTCCTACCAGCTACCATTGACTTTGCTTACCTGCTAAGACCCTCACTAGCCATGGCTGTGTCCAATCTCTTAGCAAGGACATAGCTGTATCATCTTGTCCAGGATTGGAAACTAAGCAGGGTTGGCCTCAGCACATACTTGGATGAAAGACACAGTTTGGATTAGGGAGGCAAATAACTCCTGGAAGAAGGAGGCAATAGCAGACCATTTCCATGCTATTATCAGGGAAACAGACTTAAGATGTCCATATTTATTTATTTATTTAAATTTTATTGGTTTTTAAGACAAAACATAAAAACATCAAGCCATCTTCCATATATATACATACAGTGTGTCGGTTGGTTTACAAATTGTTTTGTGCTTCCACTTTGTAGTCTTCAATTACAATTACATTGTATATATTCTCATATTTTCAATCAAATATTAAATACATTAATATCATTGTTAATCATTTGACTATGCTTTTATTCATTCATATTTTATGAAATAATCCACATTTTACTTAATTTGTTTTATGACAGTTCATATTATCATCTCAAATCTATCCTACAATCATTTTGTAGATATAATAAGAAAAGAATACATCTTTATATATTTATTATTTTCTAAGAATCTACATATTTCATTACCTTGTTTTATTGTCTAACCATTGATAGAATAGATCCCAAATTTTATAAAATTGTTATCATCTTGTTCTCTGATTTGAAACGTCAATCTACTCATTTCAGCACATTCCAATATTTTCTTAATGATTTCCTCCTGTAATGGTATTTTCTCATTTTTCCAGTTTTTGGCAAATACAATCCTAGCCGCTGTTATTACATTTACAATCAGGTATTTCAATTCTTTACTATATATTTCAGGTAAAATTCCCAATAAAAAGATGTCCATATTTGTTTGTTTGTTTGTTTAATAAATGTATACAGCCACCCAACTCATACATGACTATGGGCTGCTAACAATTAAAATAATAACAAACTGAAACTCAGAAAATGAAACATAAAACAGCATAAAATAGCAACTGAGAGTAATCAGAAACACCATATAATCAATATAACCAGACAACAAGCCCACCTATACTATCAAGGCTCCAAGCTTGACAGCAAAGCCTAGTTTTTCATGCCTTATGAAAGACCAGCAAGGTTAGCACAAGTCTCATCTTGGGTGTGGGGGCAATGAAATTCCAAAGTGCAGGTACCATAGCAGCAATATGCAGGTAGTCTGCTGAACTATGGCTAGTGTAGGCATGTCACCGGTGTGGGTATGTTCAGACCTGAGAAATGGCAATAATGATTGATTGTGCTTTTCATGTCCTTTTTAGCAAGGCAGTTTCCTGGTCCAGATAAATTACATATGCATATACGCATATACGCATGCATATGCATGTATGCATATACATACATACAACTATGAAGAGTTTTATAATAGTCACATTCCTTGTTTATTATAAGTAATTTTATGCCGCTTTAATCAAATGAAGCTCAATTGTTTATAAAAGCTGTATAACAACAGCACTTCAAACATCAAAAATACATACATATAATAAATTTAGGAATAATAAATAAAATAAACAGCACCCACACCAGGGGTGGGATTCAACCGGTGTTACTACTGGCTTGGTGACTACCTTTTGCACGCGACATTTATGTTTTCCCACTTATATAGATAATTTGCATCCTTTTCTCTCAGAATTCAGGGAAGGGTATGGAACAGAAACAACACGGAACAATCCTCTCAAGAGGGTAGAAGGTTGCACCCAGAAGGCAGCTGTGTATCAGCCAGTTGGAGCCCCGTCCAGCCACTCCATGATGCCTCACAGCTGACGCCTTTGCCTCCTCTCCCAGCTGATCGTCAGGCATCTCAGTTGCCTCGCACTGCCCTGCCTCCCTGCTACAGCTCCGCTGGCGGTTCTTCGGCACGCCACCGCAGCCACCAGCTTCACAAATCCCCCAACACCAGGAGCTTCCCTCCCCACCCCAGTGAGGCAAACCCCAAGGGGGAAACCAGGGTTTGACAGACCTGTGGTGCGGGTGGGTGAATGTGTGTCCATTCTTGCCTCGACTTCTTGGCAGCTTTCATACTATCAGCCATGTATCCTTTTGGATCAATTCAGAGGACCAGAGATGGATGTTGTGGTGTTCTGCTGGTTCACCTCTGAGACTGATTCCAGCCCATGGTAGTTGGATAGGAGAGATACCCTCTTCCACAACCCCTACTATGTGAGGTGCTGCAGGAGTTTGGTGCTTTCTCCTATTTAGCATCTACATGAGGCACCAGGTTTGCTCATTGGTTGCCCCCAGTTATACATCTCTGCCCCTAATGGATTAGGTGATAACTTAACCTGATCCTGGAGGCTATGAGGATCTCATAGGGGAACAACAACAACAACACTCCAACATACTGAGAGACTTGGATTTTCAGGGCTGCTGGTTTAAATCTATGCCATGTTTGCTGCTGAAGGGAGTAGCATGGCCCTAGACAAACACAGTGTGCAATCTCGGAATCCTCCTGGACTCACAACTCCTACTCCAAGATCAGATTGCAATCATGGCTAGCAGGTTCTTTGCACAGCTTTGATCCTGGATTGGGGGGGAGGGGAGGGGTCTTCCCACTGTTATACATACCCTAGTTACCTCCCATTTGGACTTCTATAATGCACTCTACATGGGACTGCCATTGAAGCATATCTAGAAGTTTCAACCAGTGCAGAATGCAGTGGCACAGGTAGTTGTGTATACTCCTAGAAAACCACAATTATGGTTTGTAAACTGCCTTGGTTACTAGGCTGCTTCTGAGTCCAATTCAAAGTGAAGGTTTTGACTTTTAAAGCCCTTCATGGCATAGGACTAGGTTTCCGAGGGTCCACCTCTCCCAGATTTCATCTGCCCATCCCACCAGATCCAGCATAGTGAGCAAATTATGGAGTCTATCAGCTAGGGTGCTACATTTGGCAGGCCTTAGGCAGTGGGGATTTTCTGCAGTGGCTCCTGTATTGTAGAATCTTCTCCCCTCTGAAGTGAGGTTGGCCTTATCACTTCTGACAGTCCATCAAGACCTGGTTATGCCAGCAAGGCTGGAGACCCCAGAGGATTGGCAATCTTGTATTTAGTATCTACATATTATTAAAACTCTCCTGTCTGTTACCTTCAATTGGAAGAAATGGTGGCTCACAGGACAAAACCTTTTGACCCAAAGTACCTCAAATGGGCTGATAGAATGCATCAGAAAACCAAGACCCACGTGGAATGGAAATTTGGCAGATTTTACAAAACGTTTTCTGACATAATACAAAGTGTCATAAAATATTTCCTGAAGCCAATTCTTTAAGTTTGATGTGATATACAGTTTAATATGAGCTACTTTCAAGAAAGATGCATTTCTAAATATCTCCCTGAATTTTAAAGAACTTTTCAAGTACATTAGAAGCTCTTCTAATTTTTGAAGGCATTGGGGAATCTGTAAGGAAACAACTCTGAAAAAAATGACCTTTGATTGTGTGTGTGTGTGTATAGTATAGTATATAGTATATAGTATATAGTATATAGTATATAGTATATAGTATATAGTATATAGTATATAGTATATAGTATATAGTATATAGTATATAGTATATAGTATATAGTATATAGTATATAGTATATATATATATGGCATTCAGCTTTGTTCGGGTATTTTCCCACGTCACTGTAGTTGTGCTTTTAAAGTTGTAGCAACGTTTCGGCAGAATCTCATCTGCCATCATCAGGCTTCTGTATAGTGTTTGTCTGTATATATATAGTATATAGTATACAGTATATAGTATATAGTATATAGTATATAGTATAATATATATAGATGATGGCAGATGAGATTCTGCCGAAACGTTGCTACAACTTTAAAAGCACAACTACAATGACGTGGGAAAATACCCGAACAAAGCTGAATACCATATATAGTATATAGTATATAGTATATACAGTATATAGTATATATATATAGTATGCACTATAGGGCAACAATTTTTGAACCAGTTAACCCAAAATAGGCCAACTTACAGAATGCACCCAAAATTCAGAACCCATGACTCCCAAGGGATTAAGTTTAGCAAATTTTATAAAACATTTTATGATAAACAAACAAACAGGATGGCCTGCTTCAATCATTGCCAAAAGCTGATATTTTTCACTCCCATACCTGGGAGGAAAACTTCTCTGATCTTCTCATTGTCTTCCTCTGTGAGTGAGTGATGTTGTTGTATCAGATATTATTACATCCATATGGGGGTACATATGGGCAGGGCATTGGATCCAGCATACAATCAGAGTTGGGGGAGCATTAATGAGGTTTCAAACCATTTGCCCTTGTTAGGCCCCTTGTCCAGATGGGGGCAGTGGGAAGCTGCATCTTCTATTTGTCCCGAGAGGAAGGTTCCCTGGGGCCCATATTTATTTTCCCCCACATGGCAAAAAAAGAGTCCCCTGGTTTTGTCAGCACATGGGAAAGCAGCTGCTCATCTGGGCATGCTGGCTTCCCAGATTTTCCTCTTTTCCTTGCATGGTCTTTCATCTGAATTTTACACTCCATTCCCTTGTAATTTTCCTGGAGAGATGCTAGTCATCCCATTCCTCTGATAAGGAGCAGGTGCTTCAGTTTATCAATGCAATCTGTTGATAAATATTTCAGAGCCTCCTCCAGGCAGGCATTGCCACCATTAGCCTCCCATTAACAGAGTTCAGGTACATGAGATGGATTGTTTGGGCAGGCCATGATTTAATCACTGCCTTCCCAGGGGTCCTCCTTTTATGAGTCTGGCTGTGCTGTCATCTCAGGAAGGTAAATAGGAGGACAAACAGAACAGGCTGCTTGCTTGCACAGGCTTGGTCAAAGGGATGGATGAAGAAGATGCTCAGAGCCTGGAACATGGCAGGATGATGGCCAGGGGTGGGAATCAATTTTTTTAACAACCAGTTCTGTGGGCGTGGCTTAGTTGGTGGGCGTGGCTTGGTGGTAATGTGACTGGCTGGGTGTGGCCAACTCAACATCACTCACATCGAGGCACACATCTCCTCACCTGGCCTCTCGTGACTGTGGGGATGCTGCAATAGTCGTAAGTGTGAAAAATGGTTATAAGTCACTTTTTTCAGTGCCATTGTAATTTTGAATGGTCACTCCACACAAGCAAAGTACCAGCAAAGGAGGGGGAAAAAACTCCAGAGAAGTTCCAGAGACAGGAAGTCTAGTCCTGCCAAGAACGTAATCAGGGTTAACGGAGAGGCAGTTTCTGTAAGCAACACCAGAATGTTTCCTTCCTGCCTTCCTTACAGGATTAGGCCAGTAATTTCTTCTAACAACCGGTTCTCCAAACTGCTTAGAATGTTAACAACTGGTTCTAGCGAATAGGTGCAAACCTGTAGAATCCCACCCCTGATGATGGCCCTTTACTGATTGTGCTAATTATCAAAGTTCAACACGGCAGGCACGGAAATACCATGATGTCTGATTATGTCTGGATTTTGAAGACCCAGAATTGCTTGTAGAAGAACCTGTGCAAATGAATGCATCCTTCTTTGAGCAGTCTTCTGGTTCAGAGTATGTGTCTTCACATTTATTACACATGAGCATCACTCAACATATAGCATTTAGTTTAAGGAGCTATCATAAGAAAACCTGCACATCTCATTAACAGATAAGAAAAGAGCATGTTTTGCAACGTGTATTTATGTTAGCCTAAGTTTCTTCTTGTTTGTTTGCTGCTCTTGGTGAAAATATGGGCTCTTTCCTTGCATTTTATTAGGCAACTCCCCTCCCATTTGAATTAGCTCAATAGGGGACTTATTTTGAGAGTGCCTTCTGGAAAAGCACTAAACCCTCACTATGATGGACTTTACCTGATGGACTTTACCTGCCAAATCTGCCTATCAGTGGCCTTGATGTGAGTTTTGGCAGAGGGGTCTCCACTCTTGGTTTCATGAATTCAGTAGACATGGTGCTGAGACACTAATTTCATTGTCAGAGATTCAGTGTTTAAATTGTTGATGTCAAAGCTCTAGAAGTTCCTGGGAGATGTCTCTTCCACAGAGTTGTGGAGAAAGCCACCAAAGTTTCATCATGGAACATATCCTGGCATTTTTCCTCCCTTTTCCGTCTGTCTGCCCATAAGAGGGTGTTGTATTCTGGAATCTATGACAAGAGAAATCATGTAGCCTGCAGTTGTTCCTATTCTTGCATATGTAAAGTATCAGCTCCTCCTCTTCCCTTCAGTTCTTCTTTCCAGTTTTCACCAGACTTTCTGATATGTGAAATAAGCCAAGTGTCAGCTGCAGAGGCAATGATGTGAGGGTATTGGGTGCAGACCTTTGTCCCTGCTTAATCAAGGGGGGGAGGGGCTGGACACTTCAGAGGCCTTTGTTTTGACATCTGTAATTTAAACACCAAATTTGTAACAATGAAATTAGTGTCTCAGCACCATGTCCGCTGAACTCATGAAACCAGGCGTGGAGAGTTGAGACTTTGCTCAGCAGGGTAATCTTTTGACAGAAGTTGGGCAGCAAGAGTGTGTGTATATTAGACTCTGTTTCCATAAAGCAAAGGAAATGTTGGGCGTCATTGAAAGACATCAGAGTAAGGGACAGGAAGATAGCTCTGGCCAGGTAGTAGGGAGATTTTTCTGCAGAGGCATGCTATATGAAATAAGGTTTTTTTCTCCAGATAGTATCAGTTAAGGTTGTTCAAAAGACACATTCTCATTTTCTTCTTTATATTAAGAATTTGTGAGCATGTATGTGAGCTGCTACATAAACCTCCTTGTCCTCGTACCTATTGCCTTTATTTTGGTGTGCAATTGAATTATGTTGTCCCATCTTCATATGGTGAACTCTCTGGATTTGCAATCTTCCCATTTTATACACAGAAAAAAGCCAGCCACTAATCAAGACATGAATGCTGGACATGAAGTAGTGACTTTTGATAGGTCAGTAACCTGCTTTTCTAACTTCATTGCAAGCATCAAACCAGGAGTCCACACCTGTCAAAATAGGGGAGCCATGCTGTAAGGCCAGAGAGATGACACTTGCAACCAACCCCAGATTGACTGTTTCAAAAATTATTACTACCAATATACAGCTATTTAAAGACATTTGGAATAGATTTATGGTTCAGATATACTCATGCTTATAATTTGAATGTAATTACAAATTTCCAGGTACAATACATAAATATAAATAACTAGATTATAGCAAGGTCTCAGTCAGCCAACTGCAAATACAGACACACAATTGGCCCTGTATTTAGAGGCTAACTATTTACAGTATTAGATATCCTGGCTATGCAATTGCTACTGTTACTTTGCAAAATTTTAATTGGCCTAATAATTTTACCTCGGTGGGTTTTCTTTTTTCCTCGTGGCCAATATGTCTTCCTCAACTTCCTTCATCTTCATCATCTTTATCATTTATCACCATTCATCATCATTTAACTGACATAATAGGATAACTGACAGCCTGTGAGATATCAGGTTTAAGATGCCGAAATGCAAAAAACAAAGAGTAGGAAATGTAAAGCCTGATATTTTCCAAGATAAGACCTTATATTTAAACCCGGAAGGGTGAAACTGACAACAATGCCCCGGGTCCCCTCGTGCCCCCCCTCCCCGGCCTTCATCTCAATTTGCACTGGTTCCTTCAGTTTGTGGGCCCCTCCAAAACCATTTCCATGCAGAACCTCCGTGGGAACGGGCCGAAAGTGATCCGGGCCTTCTCCGCCAAGTTTAGGGCCGGCTCGGTTGCCCAGGCCCTCGAAAGCGACCGAGGCATCAGATCGCCCGGGCGGCGGCCCCGCACGCGCGGTCCCTTTTGGGCAGCCCTGCGCGGCTCCCGCTCCACCTGGCCCTACCCACGCCCTCCCAGGCCAGCCGGAGAAGCGGCGTGGTAGCAGGAGGCGAGGTTGGGCCGGGTCGGGCCCGAGCATTGGCCCCCGGCTGAGCTTCCACCGCTCGGCTCAGCGGTGTCTCACCGCCCTCCTCTCGTCTCCAATGGGCGGTCGGCTTCGGCCCTTGCGCGCCCCGGGAGACGGTCTCCTCCTCGGCGGAAAGCGGCTGGGGCATCAGAGAGGCAGCCAGAGCCCGGCTGGGGTGGGGGGCGCGCTCGGGGATGGGCCGTCCCCGCAGGTCGGTCAAGATGCAAGAGAAGGAAGGCTCTGCCTTACCCCTTTGTGCTCGGCGGCGCGGCTGGGAGAGAAAGGTTGAGGTTCTCTCTCCAGAAACATGGAGGTTTGTGGACCCTGGTGGGTGGGCAAGAGGGAACCTCTTCGGGATCGTGGAAAGGGGAGGGAAGAGGAGCGAGCAAGGAGGGAGCGAGGGGCGGGCGTGATCCTCCTACTCATCGGGATGGGATTCCAAAAGAAATCCAGGGCTTTTCTCAGCTGGGAAGAGAGAAGGGACCAGATCGGGGGCACCAGGCGGATGGATCCCCTGGGAAGAGACGAGCTCTCCTGGGGCGACAGAAAAGAGAGGGAGAGTGAAGCATATGGGTGAGTCGAGGGCTGCCTTGCCTCTGTTTTCCCTCAAGGCGGCATTTCTGCTTGAAGCCTCCGGAATTCGGGATCGTTTGGGCTTCCTTCGTTGCCTTTACTCTTGCGGGTTGGAGATCGGACGAGTTTCAATTATGTATTTTGGCTTCTCTACCGAGATTGCATTAACTAAGGTGTGGCAGTGTGGGAAGGGGGGAAAGCGGGGCTTCCAAACTCACCCCCCCCATACACACACTCATACTCCACCTTCACATTTCCCTCTGTTCCCACCGCTACATCCTTTCCTTTTGTTTGGGTGTGTTGTTTTGGTGTCGTTTTATAATGATCCCCACCTGACTTTTCTTGCCTCCTCTCCTCGGGGCTGAGGAGTTCATATTTCCTCTACCAGATTTTTCAACAGGCATTCTTTATTACATGGAGTTTTTTTTTTTGCGGGGAGGGGGAGAGAAATGATTGAATGGTGATTTTTTTTTTTGCTCCCTCCTCACCTCAACTGATCAGATTAATTGTATATTTTTGATGAGGAAACCTGGCTTTTAAACAGGAAGGTTTACCACCCAATTATCATTTAATAATTATAAATTAAAGACATATCCAATATTTCAAATATTTGTTTTTTGTTTTTCATGGGTTGTATTATGAGAAATATGATAATTTCTGCATCTAACTTACTGCCTTGGAGGCCTTTGGAGAATCAAAATATGGGATACATGGAAAAATCACATTGTGGGGTGTTTGTGTATATGTATGCACGTATGTTTTCCTAAGAAACAATTTCCTTGCTCCTCTGTACAAAAACAGGCACTCATTCTAAATCCAAGTGTTTATGCTTATGCATATAGTTTTTTAACTGACACACACATACAATACAATCTGTCTCTCAAACAAGAAAATTATTGTTGTTAATGCATTTAATAACAATATCTTTAAAAATGCAATGCTATAAATGTCTTGATTTGCTTTTGGAGGAAAACCTTGCATTATAAGTTGCATTCAGAGTCACTTAAAGAAAATCCATCTAAGAATTAGCAAGAGAAAGATTACAAGGCTAATACTGTCAAATGTAGATGAGACATAGAAATTTGGCTTTCTTCTGTCTACTTTCATTTCCTATCATCAGAGTAAAAATATCTACTGCTTTCTGAACTAAAATCAGTCAGGAATATGCATTAGTGCAAAGTTAATGAAAGCTTCTCATTCCACCCAAAGCTAAGCAAATCCAACTGCACTACTGTATGGCTCTGGTACCTCAGCTCTCTGTAGTTTGCAATCCATTTTGCCTGGTGCAGTCTTCTTCTAATACCAGTAGAACAGACTGAATGTGTGAGCTGCAATCTGGAGCCCTCCATTAATGGAATTCATTGCCAGCGCCTCCAGATTTCCATCAGGCACTCAGCAGTTATTACTTTGGTTAAGAGAGGTTGGTGGGAACTGTCCTTGGTGCTGGAGGTAAAACAGCTGTGGCAAATAAAATAGCAGCCAAGTAGGAAGCTGGCCTGCAAATCAGTCCATTCTTTATTACTGTCAGAGCCAAGCAACAGGGTGAAGTGATCTGCTTCAGTGTCACCAAGCGTGTGTGACAAGGTATAGACATGACAGGAATGTATGCATGAATTGGAACTGGGTAGCAGCAATTCTGGGTCTGTGTGTACAAACATGTGCCTTTTGGACATAAAACTAAGCAAGCTTCAATCAGGAAGCAGATATTCCTAAGATTTTGCTTTCAGGGGCTCTGACAACAAAGACTTAAATAGAATTATATGGAAGAAAAAGGATATAATGGGATACTTTATTTCTGTGAAAGCTACAAACTCAGAGGACCTAATCCCCATGTAGTATCATTTTCCAGCTACAAAAGCCACCCCCTTTTCCTTATCCCAGTTCCCATTTCTTGATCTGTCAGAAAAGGTCAGTTAATCCGGTGCAACTATGAATTATCTGGCCCAATCACTTATCTACCTCAAACAGCTGTAGAAAACAGCTGTAAAAGAGGAATTCAAATCAACCCTTATAACAGGACAGTTTAGAATATTGTGCATAAAAGAATTTGCATCATGACACTCATCTATGATATTGCATAAAATGTGCGTGTTGAGGGGAGTCAGTTTTGCTACACATCTTTGCACTGTAATCAGAAATATGGTAAAGCATAGGGAATGGTGAAATTTGCAGAATAAGGTGCTAGGAAGTACAAACACTTTGTACATCCTGTATATAGGTATTATCTTCATGATTAGTCATCTGTATGTGGGTGGTGTCTTTGTTAGGCCAGAAGGTCTTAACATTCTCAGAAGAGACTTCCCAGAGACACATAATGATTGCCAAAGTAAAGCAAAACCCTCCCTTAATTCCTTCTGAGTGTCTGGATTCAGCTTAAGAGATGGTTAAAGTGCCACTCTCCTCCACGTTTAAACCTCTGCTTTGAATAAACACTTTACAACTATGCTCATTTGGGGCTATGAGAAAAGCAACCATGAAGGTTTTCTGCTTTATGTAATTCCATGCTTTCAAAAGAACCTTTATGATGCCAGGTTTAGATAGCTTTATGAAGTGAGTCATCTTCAGTAGGCATCTGGACATGCTTGCAGTCTGTGCAATTAAGAGGATCACTATGCTTTTTTAAACTTTGCACTAATATATCTTCAAATGGGTGTCCTGCTCAATTGTCTGTCAGGTGAAATCACATTGTAAGACTTCTATTGCAGAAACTCATGGGGGGTTGGTGCTCAAAGGATCACAATGCCCTAAGTGTTAGTTTCTTGCCCCACTTTTACTTCCATCCTTCATTTGCCTATGTTGTCAATTTCTGTGCCAGAGGACAGTCATAACTGACCAGAGAGATGTCTATCATTTTTTATTAGGGTTTGACATTGTACCAGATTTTATAATTGGTTGGACACCATTAAGTTGCAGAAGTTACTGACATTCTCCTTCTCTTTTGTTCAGATCAGATCATAAGTGATGAACTTGTAGTATAATTTAATTGCTTCTTGTTTTGCTTGGGTAACAGTGAAATCTCTTGACTGTCTTATAGTGTCAATATCTTGTTGGGAAACTCAGCCTACCCTGAGATACATTACTTTTTCATATATCTGTTCTGTAAATCTGTGTTGGCCGTTTTGACGCAAAGGATGTCCTGCATGCATTCATATCAACTCCACTCTATTTCTCCTCACAGTGAATACTGTATTTTAGATGAGTTCCACTTTAAACATCTGCTCAAAAGTCAGAAAGAATATTGAGAAGAATGGGTTCCATATTGAAAGCAGGCATAAGAGAAGATTGAGAAAGAATTAAGAGGGAACCAGTAAATATTTCTGCATTCTGTTGCTGAGATGATGACAATAGGGACAATCATACTTATGCCTTTTTGCTCATGGATAATTAATTTTAAAGTAAATGTTATTTAACTTTTGACAGCCCTAAGTACTAGAACACTAAAATGTCCCACATCACATTTAAAGGCAAAAACTTGCACATCAGTTAGTTAAGCACCAAATGATGGACATAGCTAACCTTGCAAGAACTTAAAACGGTTGTGTTTTAATTGGCCCCACATTGTCATCACATTATAACTACAACAATAGCAACACTATAATTTGGTGATCTCACTCTCTCCAGCTCTTAGGTACAACTGATAACACTCGTTATAATATTGGAAAACATTTCAGAAAGAAATTTAGGACATGGTTTAAAAAGTGAGGGAAAAGGGACAGACGGAAGGAAAAGCTTAAGCCTAACCCTAAAGCTGCATCACCATTGCCTTGCTGTTTTCCCCTGCATCTTTGCTGCATAATGAGCAAAAAAGGGAAAGTGATTATAGTTTGTAGGGAAGAATGAAGCAATCCATTTTGGTTATTATTTCTCAGGTTCTATTGCTGTTTGACAGCACTGTCATTTCCCATTCTCAACCGTACATGTAATTACGATTTAAAGAATTCATTATTTGTGAGTAAAACTCTCCTTAAATCAACTGAAGTTTTTCCTGCATATGCTTTTGTACAGAGGTAGCTAAATGCCTAGGATACAAATCAAGATGATCTTGGTTTAAATCCTCTAGTGCCTTACATAGAAAATTATATATCCAATACAAAAATAAAAACTCAACAGCAATACAGTAATACAAAGAGAATAAAAAGATGGAAACATCAAAGCAGGGAAACACTGACTTGCAGCTAAGTCTTCAAGGATTTTTGAAAGAGCATCAAAGAATGCAGGAACTGTATAGTCTTAGACAAGCCAACTTCCCTTACCTTCAGTCTCCCCTCATTTCATCATCAATATTCAAGCTTAAACAAAACTATCCTTCCTGATTAGCTTACATTTAAAAACACTATACAAATGTTGCTATACATTTGGTTTCCATGGCTCCTATGCAACCAGTTTAATCTAATTTAATCCTAGTTTATGTCTTTTTTTTTTTGTAGAAGTTGTGAATTTCCATCCTAGGAGATAGAATTTTAGTGGCTTTCCCTATATCTCATTAAATTATATACTTCCCAAGGTTTTTGGAACCCATGACAGTTAATGATATACATTTGTGATAAATATACTGAAAGCAGAGTTTAACAGAACAGTTAAAGGTGTCCATTCATCCCAAATGAATATGTCATCTGTGCCAATGCCATTCTGTAAATTGTATCATTTTTAATTATATCATGATTGTATCATGATTAATGCTTCCCTACAGGCTGTGGTCCGCCTGTAGACTGTGCCCCAGCACTTTAAGGAGGCTGTGGTCCGCCCTCTTCTTAAGAAGCCATCACTGGACTCCACCTGTTTGGATAATTTCCGACCTGTCTCCAATCTTCCCTTTTTGGGGAAGATTGTTGAGAAGGTGGTCACACAGCAGCTCCAGAGGTTTCTGGATGAAACTGATTATCTTGACCCCTACCGCTGGGTGATATCATCCATCACTATGGACTGAGGTATCACCAATATGCTGATGATACTCAGCTGTTTGTCTCGGCCCATGGTGAGTTAAATGTTGCTGTGTCCTCCTTCTCGCAGTGCCTGGAGGCTGTTAGGGACTGGATGGGGAGCAGCAGGTGGAAACTAAACCCTTGCAAGACCGAGTGGCTCTGGGTTTGGGGTTTGTTGGCTCTGGGAGAATTGCTATCTTTGGTCTTGGATGGGGTGGCACTACTCCAAACAGATCCTGTGCGTAATCCAGGGGTTTTCCTGGACTCACGACTCCTGCTCAAAGAGCAGGTGGTAGTCATGGCCAGGAGGGCCTTTGCGCAACTGCAGGTTGTGCACCAGTTACACCCTTTCCTGGACCAACAGTCCCTACTCACAGTCACTCATGCCTAGTCACTTCCCGTCTTGATTATTGCAATGCACTGTACATGGGACTGCTCTTGAAGAGCATCCAGAAGCTCCAGTTGCTGCAAAATGCAGCTGCCCACATGGTTTTGTGCAGACCCCAGTGTGCACATGTTTCACCTCTCCTGCAGGAGGTGCATTGGTTGCCAATTTGCTTCCAGGTGCAACTCAAGGTGCTTTAAAGCCCTTCATGGCTTGGAACCAGGTTATCTGAGGGAATGTCTCTTGCCGGTCACATCGACCTAATCCATTGGAGCAGGGAGGCAGGGAATGCTGTGTGGGACCCAGAAGAAGGGCCTTCTCTGTGGTGGCTCCCTCTCTCTCATTTCCCCAGAGATTAGAATGGTTCTCTCTCTAATACTCTTCCAGAAGGCACTGAAAATCTGGTTCTGCCAGTGGGCCTGGGGAACCCAGAGTGGGATGGAGCCCATCAAATGGCTCGTATGATCTGCTGTTGTCGGGGCGGGTAGGGGTGAAGTTGGGGGGTGATTTTTTATTTTATTTTCCAGATTTTGTTCTATTGTACCTTATTAATTTATTTGATTCTTTTTGTTAGTTTTATTGTTTTGTTTTTTTAAATATGGTTTTACATTCTGTAAGCTGCCTCAAGTCGCCATGGGTGAATAGGTGGCAATATAAATTCAATAAATAAATAAATAAATAAATTTTATGTAATTGTACAAAAAACGTAAACTGGTGTATATACCATGGGAACTTGTGGCATCTGAAGTCTGTTAACTTAAGGTTTCATTAAGGATTTGGAGAAATTATTTAGATCAAGTTTGATCTAGAAGCCATTCCATTCGAAGTCCTAATATAAAACAATATTTCCTTATTTTACTTTCATGTCACATTAATTTGAGATTTCACAAATGGAGAATGAAGTCACAGTGTTATGACAGTCTTGGATTTGAGTTCATGCCAGCCATGGTGTAGCCTTATGTCTTAGGGGCATAGCAAAGAATTGTGTCTCTATGGTCCTCATTAATGACAACTAAATATACAGAAAAACTTGTCCCACAAGGACAAATCAATTAAGATGATCACTGTTGATGTTTTTTTTAATCTTATTGTTGGCTGTGGCATTAAGACTTATTCTATGTTTGGTTTTTAGATTGAATTCCTTGCCTCTATCTGAAGCCTCTTTCTTTTCTGCCTCTCTTGCAGGCCAAGATCCATTAACTGGGCCATTTCGCTTGTGAGGGTTTGCTGAAGAAGATTCAGCAAGTTGGCTTGGTGACTATGCTCCCTTCGATGACGGGTATTCTTGGGTATATAATACAGATAGCGTTGTTATTGCTTGAGAATACGCGTAGTTGAGGGGAAGTTTCTTCGACTCAGTGGCAGTTTGTTCCCATCTCTTTTTCTTCGGTCTCCTCCTTTCTTTGTCCTTCCTATTTTATGATCAGCAAACAAATGTGTCTCCTGATCCTCCTTGAAAGAGTCAAACGGACTGACAAAACAGCCATTTCTTGGATGAGTCCCACAGCTTCTTAATACTTGTTTTTTTCTTGTCCAGATTCCCAAGTCTCATGTTTATTCTGTGGAAGTTACCACATTAAGATTTTGCTAAAAGACAGAGCTTTGTAAACTTCCAAGTAGAGTGTGATAGAATGTCTCTTTCTTTTAGGTGTATGAGAGAAAGGATGTATTTGGGACTTTTAAATGATAGATAGAAAGTGAATATCTAATTTCATCTGAAACAAACCAAATTGAGTCACACAGAAAGTCAACCCACAGATGTTTAGTTCAGCTGGCCACAGAAGCTGTGATTTTTTTTACAAGTTGGGAAAATTGATCTGAAAGTATCTGGTTTCACTTGTTTTTCGAGAACAGGCAAACCTGGACTGATAACTTTTATTTCTAAGATTCTTCTGGTATTGATGAATACATTTTAGACAGTTTTTTTCATTAATTTTTGAGATGTTATAACAAATATTGTCCTTGTTGAGGGAAAGGGGAAAAAGTCCTTATATCCTTAGCTACACTTTTGTTCAGTATGTGAGGAGAAATTATACAAATGGAACTCCAACTTACAGAAAGGGAGGTTGGCAAACTTGCCAACCAAGAACTAACTTTGACCTGCAATTCAGATTCCAATTCAACAGCGACAAAGCAAGAAAGACACAAAAGGCAGAAGTGAGGTGTGATTCAGGCAATTCACAATGGAGTGGAAGATTCATTTGTTTTTGTGAAGGGGGCACATGTATATGTGCACCATTTGTGTACCTCTGTCTCCCTTTCTCTTTGCTTATTATTATTTTTACCTCTTTCTCTCTGTGTATATCTATGTATCAATACAAACAAGTCCCTGTAAAGAAAATATATTTGAAATTTTAATATATGCTGTTATTATTATAATCATAATTGTGGTAGGAGTGAATAATATGTTGAACGATCTACACTGTGTCTTTGACAAAAAATATAAGGCCATAAGAAGAGGAAATGCACCATCACAACTACCATTATACTGAAACCTTAAGGTATTAGTGCCTATCAGAAGGTGGCAATTCCTGCATTTGCCCTATGTGGCCTCTCAGGTGTTTTATTTGACTTTTGTTCATTCCACCCAAATTAACAAGGCAAATCAGACAGTGTCCTTTATTAAGTTGGTTTTATTAAATATCTGGATGCAAGTTTAGGACAGTAGTAACATCCCCTATATATTTTTTCTTTAAAAAGGTAGGCAAAATGGTAGAAAGTTAGAGTGTTTAGCCTTTGTTTCAAGACAATGCATTATTAGAAGAGTTTTCCATCTTTGCAGTAAACAACAAAGTAAAGAGATATTCTGTCCATGCATTTTAAGGTGAGTGTTTGTGGAGATATTTCGGATCAACTGCATCAATTCTTATGATAATTAATTTTATTCATTGTTATTAGTTCTTGTGATGGGTGGAAGGAAGAAAACATTTCTCCTTCCACAGCATAGCTCTAAAATAATCCTCAACACCTTTTTCTTCTGTAATATCTGCCATGTGTATCTTCATCTACGATTGGGTACATTTGTTCTTGTTATTAAGAAACACATACTGAGCAGGACTTTTTCTCTGTGTGTCCCACTTTGTGTCATTTCAATGCCGTGTGTGCACCACATTGTGTCACTCCAAAACCGAGCCATCATTTCTAAATAACCGAATACAACTATATGTGGTGTTTTGGTTTTTATATTTAGTAAGGGCAAAGGTATGGACAATGGTATTATGCCATTCAGAAGATAACGCAGGATTGTTTTTCAATGAAAGGATTTCTTGATTCAGTTTTATGGAAATGAATGATCTGACAGCTTTTCAGTTATGGGCTGCGGAGGAAGGGATTATATGCCTCAAACTTCTATATCATTTAGTTGTCATCTAGAACCCTATTTACTTAAATTGAAGTGACTAAAAGTCCTGATTGTTTTCAGGAGCAAAGTATTGAGGGCAGTTGTTCATTGAATGGTCCAATATGCACAATATTTAGCTGGATAAACACTTCTCATTCAAAGCAGTGAAATTTATCCAATAATTCCAAGGTTCATTTATTTGGTTTGGATTTTATCACATGCTACTATTTATTTAACCATTGGCTTTAGTGGCTAAAATATTAAGTAAAAAAGAATCATATTGCTACTAGAAACAGAAGAAATAGGGTGAAATTTAAATGAACATTTTGTGCTCGATTTTTAGACCCTTAAAATAAGTGAATAAATCTCTTAATATTGTTCTGCATTTTAATATATGTCTTGATTATCTAATCTCATTAGTAGTTAAAGAAAGAGGAATTGCCATTGATTATTTTGAATGCAATTACTAAGAACAGCCAAGCCAATGATGAATAATGTGCAAATTTTTGCTGATTCTACATAGAGAGCTGAGGGTCTCAGTATGTGGATGAGATAATGCTCTTGAACAGGGGAACTTAGATGTTCCACCCACAGGGACACATTTTGGCTTGATTTAAAAGCAGCATGGAACCAGATTCTGAGTATTTAAGCAATTTTAACAACAACTTTTAAGACAATTTTGAAAGGAAAATCAATTTTACTCCTAGAGGGTAAGAATGGAAATGACTTTCATTATTTAAATAGTAATAGTGTAGATCTAAAAAAGAAGATATAATAGTTAGTGATTAAGAAGGGCACAGGGCCACAGGGCTAATATATATACAGGTGGAACTCAAAAAATTAGAATATCATGCAAAAGTTCATTTATTTCAGAAATGCAAAAGGTGAAACTAATGTATGAGATAGACTCATTACATGTAAAGCAAGATAGTTCAAGCCGTGATTTGTCATGATTGTGATGATTATGGCTTAGAGCTCATGAAAACCCCAAATCCACAATCTCAGAAAATTAGAATATTAAATGCAATCAATAAAACAAGGATTGTACATAGAACAATATTGGACCTCTGAAAAGTATAAGCATGCAAATGTACTCAGTACTTGGTTTGGGTCCCTTTTGCAGCAATTACTACCTTAAAGTATGAAAGCTATCAGCCTGTGGCATTGCTGTGGTGTTATGGAAGACCAGGATGCTTCAATAGCAGCCTTCAGCTCTTCTTCATTGTTCGGTCTCATGTCTCTCATCTTTCTCTTGGCAATGCCCCATAGATTTTCTATGGGGTTCAGGTCAGGCGAGTTTGTTGGCCAATCAAGCACAGTAATCCCATGGTCATTGAACCAGGTTTTGGAGCTTTTGGCAGTGTGGGCAGGTGCCAAGTCCTGGTGGAAAATGAAGTCAGCATCCCCATAAAGCTCGTCTGTGGAAGGAAGCATGAAGTCCTCCAAAATCTCCTGGTAGATGGCTGTGTTGACCCTGGACTTAATGAAGCACAGTGGACCAACACCAGCAGATGACATGGCTCCCCAAATCAACACAGACTGTGGAAACTTCACACTGGACTTCAAGCATATTGCAGTGTGTGCCTCTCCATTCTTCCTCCAGACTCTGGTCCTTGGTTTCCAAATGAGATGCAAAAGGTGCTCTCATCAGAAAACAGGACTTTGGACCACTGAGCAACAGTCCAGTTCTGTTTTTCTTTAGCCCAGTTAATATGCTTCTGACATTGTTTGTTGTTCAGGAGCGGCTTGACAAGAGGAATACGACATTTGAAGCCCATGTCCAGGATCCGTCTGTGTGTGGTGGCTCTTGATGCAGCCTCAGTCTGAATGGGAGTAACTATGAGACACAAATCTAAAATCCACAGCTTGAATATATAGTGAATATGACCAAAATAATGACTATGCAAGTTTGAGTACTTCCAACCATTTCTTTAAGCCAGATATTATAAAATACCTAAGAAGGGAAGAAGCAAGAGAGTCTAACGAAGGCCTGGGAAGTCTGCAGTTTAAAGTTAGCCTTGACATGGACTTTGTAAGTTTAATTAAGTGTTAGATTGCCAGCTTTTAACAATCTTTAGGGGCAAAGGCAGTGGTTGCTTCCTCAAACCCATGAACAAAGGTTCATGTCATGGTTACCACACAGTTACTGTGGTTTGGCAGAAGTCAGAAACAAGAAAATATAGTCTTCACACCTGTAAGGCGAGAGAGTCATGTTGGATGGTACATTGTTTATCAACTCAATCAAAATAAGTTAAACAGAATAGGATTATCTAAAAATGGTTATTGCCAATTATTTTGTCTGAAATCATTTCAGTCACCTGGATATAATAAGTGACGAAGCTCAACTTTTTGAACTAGCCTAACTGGAGGATGTTGGAATGAGAGAAAACTTTTTTACAGGGTAAAGAGGAGATAAAGGCATCATCCTGGAAGCAAAATGTTTCCAAGGCTTATTTCTGCCATGGTTAGGTGCCAACAGGAAAAGCCCTCAGTCAGGAATAACTAATCAGTAATTTACTACTCCATTTAAATACTGAAGCCCTTTCCTGAGCCACTATTAAGTTTATTTAAAATTACTTGAGAGCAGGTCTTGTGTTTTATCTATATTTGAAATGGCACCATACTAGTTTTGAATTAGGCAGGACATCATGAACCTTTAATCTGTTGTAAACTTCATTACAACAAATGTGTATATCTGAAGTGACTAAACTATACAAACACTATATGAGCTATATAATTACTATGATATAAGTACTCTTTCCTGGCAAAATAATTCTTACAACTCAAACCCTGTGATTTTGAAGCATTGTGGTTGCTCATTTATTCAGAAACAAAAATCCCAAAGTTTATTTTAAACCTTGGAAATAAGTTCACCCAAACCATTAGGACAAAACAAAACAAAACAAATTGTTTAGTTTAGATTGATTGAACTAGTTATCATTGTTAGAAATTTGTGGTATAAAATATGTATGCATTTAGTGAGTATGAGTGGAATCTCCTGTCAAGCCTCCTGTTATTTGCAAGATCTGTTTACCCATCTAAATAAACACACTGTCATGCCCCTGTTGGAATCTGAGTCCGAGGGGGAGGCCAAGCAGCTGACAGGGAGTGGGAGTGTGGCTCCCTTGGCTGTGGAAGAAACTGGGGAAGGGCAAAGTCCAGCTGGGCAGAGCAGGGGAGAGGTAAAGCAAGGCCAAGAGAACTCAGAGGAAAACTCAGGGCCCCCCCCTCTTCATCCTAGGACATGCAGGGAGGAATGGAGAAGGGAGCAACGTGAGTGGCGTGGCTTATGGAGGAGGAAAGGGCCCTGATTCCCTTCATTAGCTGCAGCTGGGAACACAGTGTTTAAAAAGGAAAGTTGTTGGAAGCAAATTGTGAGGTATCTGTTATTGTCGAGGCTTATCTGGGTTCCTGGTGTCTTTCCAACTGTGTGTGTTTTGTTGGCCTTTCAAGTCTGCAATTCCTTATCCTGCCCTGTCAAGTTAATTGCTGCAGCATGGTTTGTGTGGATTTTTATTTACAGTTTATATGTACTTTGTTTTCGGACTGAATTTCCTCCACTTAAAGACTGTTCTTGGGAGAGTTTTTTCTCCAGCCGAAGGTAACCTGGACATTGGGGGCAAAGTTGGAGGTATTAAAGGGACTCTTCTTGCTTACTTGACTGTGTTGCCTTTGTGCCACACCCTGGGTCATCACACACACCCTGTTTATGAAACAGAAGCTGATGTAAAGGTGGATAAGTTAGGACAGGAGTGTCAAACTCAAGGCCCAGGGACAGATGCAACCTGTGGGTGCTTAGATCTGGCCCACAGGGAAATAGCAAAATACTAGCCAGCAGTGCCTCTACCAGTGAAAATGGAGCTCAGGAAGGCCGTGTGCGGCCCTCCAGAGCTCCGTTTTCACTGGCAGAAAGTTATAGGAGGCCGTCCCAGTCGAAAATGGAGCTCGCAAGAGCCACGCATGCCCCCCTGAGCTCCATTTTCATTGGCAGAAGATTGCAGAAGGCTGTCCCAGTTAAAAATGGAGCTCACAAGGGCCACTGACCTCCAATTTCATTGTTGCAGCCAAAAACAGAGCTCAGGAGCCCATTTTTGCTGGCAGAGCACTCGGGCCACAACGGTGCTCTGCCAGTGAGGTCATGCTGGCAAAACACACCCTGCCCCCCTCCCCCAAGGTCAAACACAAACCTGATGCGACCCTCAATGAAATCGAGTTTGACAACCCTGGCTTAGGGTATCTCTTGTACATAAAAGAGGATAACTAGGTTAAATGGTGAAGATAAAGAGAAAACTGAATGTTCAGTTCTGACTAACTCCTAAAATTCAGTACAGTAAAGAAACAATTTATGTGAGAACCCTCTGTTGTTGGATGTTGATTAATGGTGATGTTTCTCAAGGACCTAATTGTACTTTGGCCATCAGAATGAGAATTTATATAGGAATCAAAATCTACTATTAGAAACTAGCATCTTTGGCAGGAAATAGATGATCTGATCATTTAGAGAAAAATTTCATCAAGAAAAACATTTTATACTTTGTTTCATTTTCAGGCACTTTGAAACAAACATTGGGGGATTTGGGGGGTCTTGCTGGTTTTAGTGCCAAGATTTATATGAAATCTTTAACTGTATTATACATTTATCTTCTAACCAGAACTAGTGGGGAATATTGGTGATTTACTATTAAATTGCAGCAGTGTAATCAAGTGTTCCACAAAAAAAGGGCTTGGGAGATGCATGTAAATCATAGAAATGGTCACCATGGTTGACAAATCAACTGAAAGCAGGCACCTATGTTTTCCATAGCTCTGCTCTCATCATTTATTCTGTGGGTTTCAAAACAAACTAGAACTCTCCAGCTGCATACAATACCTTGTTACTTTAAAATTTTCATGATGATTCTGCTGCAAAAATGAATGGTAGGATTATCATCTTATTTCTTGGTTTATGAAAGACTGAGATTCGCAGTCACTAGCCACAGCACGAGAGGCTCCTCTGACCAACATCATCTCTCTTAAAGATGTCTGCTTCACAATTGATGGATCCAAGCAAGCATTCTGGGGAATCATCAACAGTTTTTAATGCATGATTGAAGAGAGATGCTTCTTAGATCTTTGAGCAGATCAATGAGATTCAGTGCCAAGAAACATAGCAAATAATACCCATTTCTCATTTTGCTAAAGGTTTTCCATGTTGGCTAATTTTCCATGATTTTGCTGTTATTTATCCTGCTATTTATCATACCATATATTAGCAATGGCTCATGTCCTACATAATAACAACTATCTCTCTTCAGGGATTTTCATAAATAACACTCTTTGATTTAGAGCTAATGAAGAAAACAGGCTCAATTCATCTTCATTTTATTTGAAGCCCTTTTCCATTTTAATATCACCCAAACCTGAATCTTGATTTAGAATTCCCAAATCGCTTATTAGCTATTGATAAAATTTAACAGCTTCTACAAATATTTTCAGTATGACTTAGAATAATAGGACTAATACTAATGTATAGTAGTAATTTTATTAATTTATTTGTACTCCACCTTTATTATTTTTATGAATAACTCAAGAAACAAACATATCCAACACACTTTATTCCTCATTTTCCCCACTCTGAGGTGGGTTGGGCTGAGAGAGAGTGCCTGGACCAAAGTCACCCAGTTGGCTTTCATGGCTAGGGCAGGACTTGAACACATGGTCTTCTGCTTTCTAGCCTAGTACTTTAGCCACTAGACCAAACTGAATAACAACAACAACAACTGCATTTTGGGAATAATAGAGCCTTATTTAGGGGAGAACCATGACATATTTTGTACTGATACCATCACTTTTTTAAATAAAGCAAACAATATAACCTTTTTTGTTTCATTGTAGAATTACTTTTGATAATACATACAGAAAAACATCATTATATTGATTTGGCCAACCAAATCTGAGATAAAAAATCTTTGTGCAGACATACAATTCATGTCTTTTGTTTTTGTGGTAATTGTTATGAAAATGGCTTATAGCATAGATTCTAGTTAAGAAACCTGTATAGCAGTACTTGCACTTGTGTAAAGAGACACTTTGATTTTCTCTCCAATACAAATTCCATATCAATATATCTCTTTATTTGAAAGTGAAATAAGGTCACCCAAGAATCACACTTTTTGCAGGAAATAATAGAAACACGTAGGAAAATATATTTGTAGTTTTGTTAAAATAACAAGCAGAAAGAAAAAATGTCCCAGGTTTTCAGAAATGAAAGCTCTCCCTTTTGAGGTTGAATAAAACAATCTGCCTCAGAAAAGATTTCACAGCAGCCTTGCCTGTGCTATTATCCTCATAGCACAGGTTAGAAAGAGAGCAACAGTGGCTGTGACTGAGAAATGGCTTATGTTAGCTCTGCAAAGTAAGAGTCTATGTGGCTGTAAAAAAAAAGGGTCCCTACCTCAAAGACATTATGCTTGTCAGAATTATGTTTTGAGAAATATAAGTATAGATGGTAAGATATAGGCCTAATTCTTGTGGCCATAAGGTAGACCTCATCTAACTACTACAGAAATCAAAATGTGAATAACCATCTGATCCATCAAGCTTTCCATAATGCTCTTATCGCAAGTTGAAGCTGAAAATCAGGAGTAATGTATGAATTGAGAATTGAGAAATTTAGTATATATGGCTCAGAATAACTGACCCTTGAACACTGAGAAAGCTAGGTACTGTGTAGAAATGAACCACAGAACTAAGAATAGGGAAAATGATCTTAGTAAAGTTACTGGAAGCTTGTAAAAAGGTTGCGTTCCCAAATTAATTCATTCATTCTCCTTCTTCAGAAGAAGCTAAGTAGTAGGTTAGAAGATGAACATTTTCTTTAACTCCTGGTGACTATATGGATTCAGTGGCTTATATATTTCTTAGCAACTATATAGAAGTGATCTGCTGCTGCTTTCGAGGGTCTTTTTTCCAATATTTCAATTTTGCCTAAAACTCTGGGGCATCATATCCACATACTAATTGAACCCAACTCACTTATTTTTTTTTCAGAATTGCCCAAGGTCAGTTAGATCCAGGGCTGCCTATGCCATACATCTGAAATAATAAAACTAGCATTTCGTTTTTCTCACATCCCACCCCAAACTGCCAATATTCATTACCACATAAAAGAGCAACCATTCTCTTTCATGGATGAGCAAGATTAAGCTGAGAGAAGAGAGCTTAAGCTCCCATATTGGTCTCCAAAAAGTTTCTAGATTGAAAGGGTTTTGCATGTGCTGTGGGATTGCTTGCAATGTGCACTAAGGATCTCCAATTTTAAGCCCACTTAGTGTGTATAGAAGGACTTGTATACTGAATGGTTTCAGCATACGCATCTTCCTCCACAATCCAGCACTACACCACCAAAGCTATCCAGCCAGGTCTTTAGGTTCTCTAATTTCCTGTTTTGGAAAAGCACCGTGAAAGAGCCATCATTCATCTCCAAATCACTGGCCCAAAACTTTGTACACCAAACAATTTCCACTTGGGATGCTCTGGCTAAGCCTGTTTACTCTGGAGCAGCACTTCAGTGTGCACTGAAGGATTTCTTGGCCGAGTGACTTCAGCATACATTGTGGGCAATCCCAAACTCTCATCTTGGGAGCACTTTAGCAAACGTTGGGGCAAAAATTTAAGAGGTCCTGCTGCTACAGAGCTGTCCTGAAGTGGCTTGAGATGATGCAAATGGTTTCAGCGAGGTAAATCGGGTTATCTCCTTACTTCAGATAAATGAATTACAGAATTGTCACTTCCAGGACAGGAATGGCTTCACTGAAGCAAATCTAAGTTGCTTAACAACTAGCCCATCATCTGGTCTATTTTGATATTTGCTCATGGCTATAAATGAGCAGTAAAGATCCACTTTCCAAAAGATATGCTGAAGGCACAGATAGAAAAGCCTTCAATGCCTTTCTTAGAAACTCATATTCCTTGTGATTTGCATTAGAAGTTTTCTAGTGATTTTTTTTTAAATTCCCAGTCATTTCAGTGTGGTGTCTGGGGGAAGATATGCCAGCATCTCCTCTGCATGTGTTCAAGCAAAGTGTCTCATCTGGATTTTTACAATGAGCAGGAAGTTGGACTCACTGCCTCCATTACTCTATCCATGATTCTTCCAAAAAGCATATCAACAGAGCACTCTGCTGCATGGGTCTGTTTACACTCTGTTTATCTTAAGCTACTGAATTCAATGGGGTCTACTTCCAGAAAGGTGTGTACTGTATAGTTTGGGTGCTGAAACTCTTAGCCAAATCAAGCAGGAGAGCTAGCACAGAAAATTCACATGAATGGTAAAGTGAATTGGATTAACAGCTTCCTTGGATTAACTCCTTGGATTAACCTTGGATTAACAGCTCCAGGTAAGAAAGTCTCATGAAGTTCCAACATTTCAGAGGAGAAATTAGAACAAAACTACCTCCTGCACTTTCTCCACTTCATTAACAGGGCAGCTATATGGATCCTTAAGCCCATATTTTTTCTCACCATCTGCTTCTACTTTCTATTTATCTTACCACTTAGTAAAAAAGATGAACCATGATTTCATTCCATCTGCTATCTGGGGTTTTGTTGTTGTTGTTGTTCAGAATATAGATGCTGATTGTGTGTCTCTGTTTTATTTATTTTTTCTCTTGGCTCAGCTAGTCTTATTTCTAACAAGCCTGACTTTATCACAGTTCATTGCTGGACATTCTGTATTTCCTTCTCAGTTTTGGTCTGCAACTCCCACAAGCCCACTATCAATCTCATATTATGGCCTGTTAGTAGGATGGCATCTCATCCTGCAAAAACAAGACATTTAGCTGAGTTGTGTGTGTGTCTATGTATGTGTGTGCGTGTGTATACACACACCCCCACACACATCACAATGTAGGACTCTGAATACCCAATAGCCCAGGCTAGGCTCTCCTCCCCTATTACCATTGCTATGCAGATCCTACAAATTAGACAAGCCCCTGCTGAGTAAAATTAGGTATGGAGAAATGTAAGTGAATCAAAAGAAGACTTCCCCCTTTGTCTAATAATATTATTCCCTGAAGTCATCCAATGAACTTAATTAGCCATGGCTTGAAGACAAACAAAAGATAGAATTATCCTATATAATTAACTTATTGAATTCATTGTCACAACATGTAGCAATGACCACAATATGAGATGGTTTTAAAAGAGGATTAGTCAAATTCAGAGGAAGCTGACCTATTTCTGACTAATTGTCTACCTAATCAAGTGCTGCTTATTCTGATAGACAGCAAGATCTCAGAGAGGGAACTGTCATATAACTTGCTATAAAGAGAATTTTATGTTAGGTCCCTTATAATTTATTATGAAGTTTTACTTTTAATTCCTATTTACCATTCTGAAGCAAGCACATATGTTACGTCTCCCAGAAAGACCATTCTTCATGATCATTAGAACTCCTGTCAACTCTGACTTTTAAGATTTTTTAAAAGTTTATTTTAAGAGAGCCTTTGATTTATAGTTGTCACCTTCTATTTTTATTGATTTTTAATTAGTTCTTTTATTATTTTATCTATGTTTCATTTATTAACCTATTATTATGGAAAATTAATTATACTGTGGATGTTTTATTATAGAGATAATAATCTGCGAAAAATCTCCTGAATGTGGTGGGGAAAAATGAAATGAATGAATGCATAAAAAATAAAATTTAAAACAAAAGCAGATGAACATCCTGTAAAACTTCAAGAATAACAGCTAGTCTTTGTTTTACAACCAAATTAAGACCAGAATTTTTGTTGCTAAGCAAGGCAGTTGGTTAAGTGAGTCACACACAATTTTATACCAGTTGTTAAGTGAATCACATGGTTGTTAAGCAAATCCTATTTCCCCTACAGATTTTGGTTATTGGAAGCGAGGTGGGAAGGCGTCATGGCCCTATCAGATCCCGGTTTGGAGGAGGAGTTGGAACCGGGACTATTTGACAAGGATGGCACATCTCCCTTGGCATGTTTGGAGAGGCCAGTGACTGAGGACGATGCTGTCCCAGGCTTCTCAGGCATTGGGGGATGTGGTCGACCTGATGGAGAGCTGCCTGCCCTCAACAGACCACGGGGGAGGATCGGCTGCTGACAGGCAATCACCATTAAGAGGCAGCAGATCCCCTCTGATAAGGAACAGCTGCCTCCCCCACTCACTCTGAGGGCACAGAAAATAGAGTGGAGGCAAGATCCAAGAAGGTCTGCAAGGCTGTTCAGGAGAAGGGTCACCCAACCCCTTCTTACAAGGAACACCTGTCTTGGGGCTGACTTAAGCAGAAGCCGGAGGAAATTGTCTTTGTTGGGAACAATTGTTTGCTTTGGCATACACTCCCCCAGCTTTGGAAAAACTCAGCCTTGACTCGTGTTTCTGCCTGTGCCTTGCCTTGTGCTTTTGTCTTGTGGACTTGCCTTGCCCTGTGGACAAGGCAAGGTCCACAGCTTGTACCTTGTTTTTGCACTTCCTCTCTGCTTTTACAAATTGGTTTTGTTGCTTACTGACTTTTGTTTGTGGGACTGTGGGTGGCTACATTCAGGGAAGAGTGGGGTGGAGTCTTACTGGCCATCATAGGGCCATTTGTTGTGGACTATTAGACTCTGTTGAAACCTATTTCTGCCTAGGTGACCTGGGTCATAACAGAAGGTTGCAAATGGCCATCGTATGACTCCAGGATCAATCAAGAATAGAGCTGGAAGGAGCTTTGGAGGTCTTCTAGTCCAATCCCCTGCTCAAACAGGAGATCCTATACCTGTTATGACGAACCTATGGCACGCATGCCAGACGTGGCATGTAGCGCCCTCTCTGTGGACACATGCCCAGTCGCCCCAGCCCAGCTCCATCATGTTTCACTCAATCAATTCCAACTTCTCACAAAAGGAAAAGATCTCACGAAGTTGGAATTGACTGAGTGAAATTTTCAACTCATGGGGGAGATTCCTCCTGAAGCCCATTATGACACGGAGGCACAATCAACCCTGTGTCGGCTTGGCAAAAAAAACAAAAGAGTTTCTTTTCCTGCAGAGCTGCCTGTGTTGGGATGCCCCACCTCCCCACTGGCCAGCTGAACTTCAGCCTGCTACTCCTGGGCTCATCGGCCTACAGACCAGAGGTGGTATCCAGCAGGTTCTGACCAGTTCTGGAGAACCAGTAGCAAAAATTTTGAATAGTTTGGAGAACCAGCAAATGCCATCTCTGACTGGCCCTGCCCCCATCTGCCTCCTGAGTCCCAGATGATTGGCTGAGTCTCCTTTTGTTGCCCTGCACAGGAGAATGGAGCTGGAAAGCAGGTTAGTGGGGTGGGGAGGGGAGGGGATTTTGCAGAAACCTTCCCCCTGGAGTGGGGAGGGAATAGAGATTTTGAAGTATCCTTCCCCTGCCACACCCACCAAGCCACGCCCACAGAAACGGTAGTAATTTTTTTTGAATCCCATCACTACTAGGGATGCATCCAGCACCAGTTCAGGGGTTCCTCCCCCCACCCCCACCAATGAGGGAGAGAGAAACAGAGGGAGGCAGAGAGAGAGAGGGAGGAAGGGAAAGAGAGAGAAACAAAGAGGGGGAGGGAAAGAGACAGCGAGAGAGAGAGAGAGAGAGGGAGGGAAAGAGAAATTATATTACAAAAAAATTCTTTTTTATTGTGGCTAAGCGTAATGTTTCAAAAGCAGAAAAAAATGAAGGGGCATAAAAGTGCATTTATCACATTTTTCTTAGAACAATTAACTGAACTGCATTTTTTATCATTATTTTAGGTAGTAAAACCTCATTATTCAGGTTAAGTTGTCGTGTTTGTGATAAATAAGTAGGTTTTGGGTTGTAGTTTGGGTACTCGGTCTCTAAAAGGTTCGCCATCACTGCCCATTTCAGACAGGATTTTGTAACTAATCTAAATGATGCCAGTTGCCAAGTGCCCAAACTTCAATCACATGTGAGGACCATTTGTAAGTCACTTTCTTCAATACTCTGTAATTTTGAGCAATTCCTAAATGAATGGTTGTAAGTTGTACCTGTACCTGTTTCCAAGAATTCTCTTGGGTTTCACACAAATCTTGATAGGCATTTGTAGAAAACAGGTATTACCAAAAATAGTCAAGATGGCAGCAATAATGGTGTAATCAAAGTTCTGTGTGTTTCTATATGTGTCGGACATAAGGAGCCATCATGTCCCCATCTTTTCTTTTTTGATAGTATCCCGTGGCCATACTTGTGAGTAGCTATTCCTAAAAAAAGTAAAGGTTTCCCCTGCCAACTGTGTCTGATTCTAGTGGGCAAGACTCACCTCTGATTCACAACCGAAGAGCCAGCATTGTCAAAGACGCTTCTGTGGTCATGTGGCCAGTGTCACTATATGCCGAAGATGCATGGAACATGTTATCTTTCCACCGAAGTAGTACCTATTTATCTACTTGCATTTGCATGCTTTCCAACTGCTAAGTTAATGGGAGCTGAGGCAAGTAATGGAAGCTCACTGCATCACATGGTACATAGGTCTCAAACTGCCAATCTTCTGGTTGGGAAACCCAACACTCAGCCACCATGCCCCTTGGCTATACTTAGTGTATTGCTTATAAATGTCTCCAAGAAACCATACAGCAATTAATTCAGCATTGGTTATGAGCACATTAGGGAGTTAGAAAACATGGCAGGGAATGACATTATCAGTTTGCTTTTGTTAAAGTTACAGGTGGTCCTCAACGTATGACCATTTATTTAGCCACCGTTCAAAGTTATGAAGATGCTTTAAAAAGTGACTTATCACTGGTCTTGCACTTACAACTCTTGCAGCATCCTCATATCATGTGATCATGATTTGGGTGCTTGGCAACTGGCATGTATTTATGATGATTGCAGCATCCTAAGATTGCACATGATCACCATTTGTGATCTTTCCAGAGTTTCTGACAAGCAAAGGCAACAGAGGAAGCCAGATTAGCTGAATGACTGTGTGATTCATTTGACAACAGTAGAAAAAAAGGTCATAAAATTGGGCATGACTCAATTAATGACTGTATTGCTTAGCAACAAAAGTTCCAATCCCAATTGTGCTCCTAAATCAAGGACTGCTTTATTTATCTGTCAAATATATAACTGCAGTTGTTGCTAGATTCTTAGAGTAATTAAAAAAAGAAAAGCAAGAAACAAAAGCATTTGAAATAAAGCATCCATGGTAAAACTAGAATTTAAAAAACGAAAACATTAATTGTAATCAATTGGTGGTTTAAGGCTGACCATATCCATTGCAGTTACTTACAGATGGATAAACTCTTCAATGGCAGCCATTTTTAGAACACCCACAGCATGTTCTTTTTGTTTTGTCTGTCAGTTCCAAAATATGGTTTGATTTATTGATTTATTCCTTCCAGGCTGGGACCTGGAAGAGATAGTGGAAGTATACACATTTTTTTAATCAACAACACTGCAGCATTCAGTTGTAGAGATTTTGTTGTGCATTTTTGCTTGTTGTTTTGGCATTCCAGACTTAAAAATCATTTCCTCATGTGAACATCTATTGATGAGGACCAAAGGAAGAGTAATTTAATCAGCCACTTTTACCACAGTCACTTTTCACTTTTCTGAGCCTCTAACTCTCAGGTCATCAGCAGCCAGGGGATAGCATCTATAAAAATGAGTGTACCAAAAAAAAAATGTACAAACTCCACTCAGTCAGTGGGCATTATGCAAGCAATCTAACCTTGAAGGCTCTCACAGTTCACACTTTGTAAAAGTAAGATGCAAAGAGAAGCTTAAACGTACCTGAAAAATCAATCACAGCTGCTTATTGGATTAATAATTACTGGATTATTATTCAGTTTGGGAACTTTCATTACTTATCTTAACAGTGATTGGATCATTAAATGAAGTGAGAAATTGGGATTTAGTTTAGATTAAGACCAGTCTGCAATTGATTCATGCTGCTATTTGTCACAGAATGGAGCAAGAAAGTTTCAGAACACTAAGGGGTGAGCTCTGGCCATTGTGGAATTTTAAAAAACCAATTCTTAAATAGTTTTATCAACACTGACAGTTAATAATGCTTGTATCCAAATGATCACTTGCTAATTTCTACATATGAAGACGTTATTCAAACAAAGGAGTAGATGTGTTTTGCTAACTGGTTTATAATTGAACCTATGATATTTAGCATGGTAGGAACTTTTACAGATGAAAAGTTAATTCTCCCACGTTTCCCTTCTATATGAAATTGACTGGAAAATACCAACTGTCCATATAGGATGAAATATAGTCAGCACACTATGTCTGCCTGTCTATCCAGTCATACATTTCTGCCAGATAGATGAAGTACATGTTCTTACACAATATCTCAGGGTAATAAAGTATTGATAATGGGACAAAAAAATAAAGAATTGTAAGTTGCTATCTTTTTATTTTTGTCCAGTGACCAAATGTATTTTTGCATCTTAAATAAATGAACGGATTTCAAATAAAATGAATATTTAATATTTAAATAAAAAAGTCTGAGTGCTTGGTGGGGAAGGCATATTACATCTATTTTGCAGGTCCTGCATTGGCTTCCCATCAACTTCCAAAAGTAATTTGAAGTCCTGGTTTTATCTCCATGCTCCTGTAAGAGCCCCCCAAAAGATGAATTTGCTTTAAGTAGTTACATTAAAAGATACTGCAACTTGAAAAAGCCAACTCCTTATAAGAGCCTTGCCTTTTCCAGACTGTGGCATCTACAGTTCTTTCTGCTCCAGCCTTGCCAGGCAGCCAGGAAGAATTAGGCTAAGAATGGAGCAGCCAGTAATCCTCAGAGCCATTGCCGAAGTGCACTAGGTGGCTTCCTCCAGGATTTATTTTCTCCTGAAGCCCCAGCTCGATGCAGCAGATCATGGTCAACCTGATCTTTCTTTGGCCTGCTATACCAAATTTGATCCCATTTTGTTGAGTATGCTGCTAATTGAGAGAGGGAGACATGGTCCCCAGTTCATTTACATAACTTCTTTCCAACATTCTGTTGGGTTGGAAAAACTAAAACCAGAGTGAAGGAATATTATGTTGGGTCTGTTTCAAACACAATCAAATATACCTGCTGCAGGTGGCTATGTAAACAGATTTGGGCCTGTGTTCCCATGGGGTTGCTCTAAGATTGAAGTAGGAGAGTTGCACCTAGACATACTAAGTTACCAGAAAAGTGAGCTTGCAGTGTGATGTTTGCCAGCCAGAACTCCCCAAAAACAGTTAAACAGAAACCACTTCCTCTCCCTCTGAGAATTCCCTCCAAGATATGGTATCTAAATGGCTAAGTATTATTGAAAACATAATCAGAGACCAATATAGCACTCTTAAGTGGGTTGGTGGCATGAATTTAGGGAGAAGAGGTGGGGGAGGGATAGTCTGGTTTCATAACTATAAAAGTCCACCCATTGGCACCCTGAAAGGAATTTCTTGCGTAACCTGGCAACAAGCTCGGCAATCACTAAGCAACGTGATTGCAGGGCAGCACAATGGGTGATTGGCAGCTCTGACTGAGAGGCTGGAAGCAGCCCTTGACCCAGGAAACTGCTACTGAAAGTGGCACCGCCTCCGCCCAGGGAGCCACAGCTTTTTCTAGGGCTCCTAGTTCCTCGCGCTCGTGCATGCAGCTGCAATTGAAGCGGGTAATGTAGCTGCTGTGTGGGTGGTTGAAGATGATAGGTGAAGGCTCTGTGAATGGTACATCAATCAAAGTACTTTAACTTGGAGAATCATCGCCGCCATGGTGGATTCAGAAGAGAAACAAGAGTGAAGTTTCTTTTCAAATTTCCTACCTGCAGGTGGGAGCAGAAATTTTCAGATAAATAGGGGGGAAAACAACGTCCTCTTATAGAATGTTCCTTCTTTCAGAAGGAAATCTGGAAGTGTTTCAAAGCATTAGCTAAAGGCATTTCTTTGGAAAAAAAATTAAAGTAGTTGTAATCAGTCTTGCACAATCTCCTAATCACAATAAAGCCTAAAAAGATGAAATGTTGTTGAAGTCAATTCTTCCTGCTGCAAATTTGAAATAGTTAAAAACACTTACATACAATCAGTACTGTACTAAATAAAAAGTATTGGTAAAAATTACAATACAGCAAACATGATCTCATGATGCAATGCTCCTAACTTTATAGGGATAAAGTCTTTCAATGTTGGGGACTTGGCTCTTATTCCTGTTTTGCCTGGAAAAAGTTTTGCCAACAGGTTTGGCACCAATGGAAAATGTTAATTTATTTTGGCTGTCTTACTTTTTTTCTCATTAAATCAGCTTGGTTTTATCTATCAATCAGTGATTGATACATACCTCTTGAATGTAGGTTGGTGCTTTTGAGTCAGTTATGACTCCTGGCGCCTGCCTGGACTAGTCCCTGCAGTTTTATTGGCAAGATTTGGAAGTGGTTTTGCCCTTGCCTCCTTCCCAAGGCTGACAGAAAATGACTGGCCCAAAAAGTCACGCATCTGGCTTCATACCTCAAATAAAACTTAGAACCCTCTGTCCCCCAGTTTTTTAACTTGGTGCCTTAACCACTATACCCAAACTGGCTGTGGTAAATGTATGTACTCATGCCATAATCATGATATTGCATCAATTGATTATCTCCACAGTAGGCATAATGAGTAAAAACCATTTGGACAAGAGTTTTTAACATCAGTGGTGAAATTTTGTGATATTTATTTTCCAATGTTGCTGGTGTATATTAAACCACAACAGAATAAAGGCCCCCTGAAGTTTCTTATTTATAAGTTGGGCCAAGGATGTTGCCGTGCCCTAATTGGTATATTTTGTTTGTAATTCTATGTCAAAAATTCTTTGTTTACGAGCTATCTTTGCATGATCTTCCAGGTGCATCAGCATCTCACTTGAAAACCCCAATTTAGGTAACTTGTCATTTGGAGTTTTCAAGAATTATCTGACAATATATTCTGATCTTTGTGTTGAAAACGAGCTTCAAGTATATGCAGCCCCTTTTTAAATGTTTATAATCTTACCTACAAACATAGAGCAGTGTTAGGTACACCTTTTGCTACTTGAAATAGCTTTCTTAGGAAACCAGTTCAAACTTTCTCCAGTTTCTCGTGTTTAACTGTGCTCCACAGAGGAGCTGCACCAGTGTCTTGTCATTAAAAGAGTTTTAAAGTAGCTGCTACGTAGTAGATTCCTCTAGAAGAGAAAATTGCTAATAAAAGTTTCTGAGACTTGTTTCAGATTCCTTGTGTTTTGGTTTGCTTGTTGCAAACTTCAAAGGAACTCATGTAAAAGCTTTGCCTAAAAACATTTTTATAAGAAATCAATAATAAAAATATGAAACATTATAGAAATCAAATAGGCATAGATGTAGTATTTCAGTGCAAGCTTTCCACTCCTCATGGTCCAAATTATTCATAGCAGTTCCAAAAAGGTAACCAGGAAATGGTTGCTCTTTTCATGCTTTCCATGGGTGGGATCATGGTATTTTTCAATCTCAACTAGCCATCTTACAGGAAGTGGGATTTTAAAAGATTGGGTGGAAGAAGCAGCAGATAACGATAGCAGCAAGCACTAGATATTGATGGCTAACTCAGGGAACTGAAGTAAAAATATATGGTTCAGCCCAAATTAAGAAAACAATGCCTGTAGAATAAAAGATCCTCCTTCAAAATTTTATAAGCGGCAGCCAACCAGTGAAGCACTAAAAAGTACACTTGTTTTTGTTAGGAAAGATAAATTCCCTCAACCATAGATTGTTCTTTTAAAAAATCCCTACTTGACTAGTGCTGTGTAAAAGTCCTATGCTCATGGGCATAATGATGGGATATACTGAGACTATGCTATTTATTTCACCTTCTATCATGTCTACACATTTCACTTCAGAGGGTAAAAGGGCAGATTGACACTTTAAAACTAATTGTGAGCCACAAAGGAATAGTAATGGCTGTTTCGTGACTAGCAGCAGAGTCTCAATGAGGTCTGAAGACATAGGAGGTGCTTAGCAGCATGTCTTTTGAAGCAGAAGAATCTACCAGAACCTAAAGCATTGACAAATCCTTACTAGTGATGGTGATGTTTGGTGGCAGCAGATTGGTTATTTTTCAAAACTCACTGGCAGGTGGCACAAGGCTGCTTTGTGACCACAGACTGTTTGTTACGCAGGCCTACCTTATACAGAAAATAACAACTTTGTATAGCAAATCACTAGAAATATTTTAAGACTAAAATAACTAATGAAGCAAATTTCAGTTCCCTTATATTTTAATATCTTTTGAAAAATATAGATTTCTCAATTAATCCCCTAAGGCTTAGAATAAGCAAGGCTAAAATTTATGCAAAGTATATTCAATTAAAAGTAGTTATTGTTAGATAAAACATAATCTATACTTAATCCTTACTTAAATCTATACTTAATCCTTACTTAAACATAATCTATACATAATCCTTACTTAAAGGATTCATTAGGGATGTGAGATTTATTTATTAAATTTACATACCACCCAACTCCCCAGTAAGGAGACCGACAGCTTAGATTTGATGTGATAGGAATCACAGAACAAACAAGAATGGCTCCCTTGTCCAAAGATTGCTGGCGATACTCTTTTTTTCTTCCTCAAATGATCAAAAGGCTGTCTAGGATGCAGGTTATATCTTGTAAACTGAACAATTCTACTGCCATCACCAACACTAAAAGAAACACCTTCTGGATTCAGTAGTATTTCAGATGCCCCGAAAAGCCATGGAATGAATAGACCACAGGTATTACTGAGACACATACTACTACTACTACTACTACTACCACCACCACTGCGATCTCCTTCCCATTACATGCCCATCTAGTGCGGACTCCACCCCACTGTTTGTATTCTAGCAGGATCCCTTGGATAGTCCGTCTCGTTCATGTTTCTGTTTAAACAGCCTAGTTCTGTATCTGGCCAAAGGCAGGCGTTTCTGAGAAGCTGCATTTTCCCCACTGTGAATCTGCCAGTCTCTTGGCAGCCCATACGAAAGCATCGCAGGCAGCCACGTATTATAAAAGAGGAGAAACTTGCCAAACTTTCCTGCACGTGCTTCCTCCGTCACTTTCGGTAACACTTCTGAGAACAAAGCTAACGAAGAAACTAATCAAGGAAATGGATCGATAAAAGTCAAGGCGCCTGTCGTTTTATTTTTTTAAAAAAATGCATCCCGAAATCGGCACTCGAAAAATCGCAGCGTAGTCGCACTTCCAACGCCCAAGTCGCGAGAACCAAGCAGCACCCATCCTCAAGAAGCTCTTTCTCGGAGTCACGTTCCAATCCACGTGTCAGAAAGTTCTAAAAACGTATACACGGATTGGCCGCCTTTGGGTGACTGTCGCTTCTGATTGGCTTAAATTGTCGACGTTGTTTGTGTGCCTCCTGAATACAGCTACATTGGCGGCATTAATCATTGGCGGGTTCACTGTAATGCAGGCTTTGGATTGGTTGCTGAGCGCCCGGGCTTCTAATTAGGGTTCTGCTCTAGCTATGTCGGACGAGTTTCTGGAGTTGGTGGGAGCGGTATCGGTTGGGCCTCGGCCGCGGCCGTTGTTGCTTCTCGGTCCTCCCGGCTCGGGTCGTTCAGCACTGTTGTTCCGCGCAGCACTAGCAAGTGCTTCCATTGTCTCCTCGACTCGCGTGTTGTTTTTGGCACCGCGGGCTCTGGAGCGGCTTCCGGGCGGGAAGGCAGCTGGAGGAGGAGCAATCCAGGTGTGAATGAAACGGGGGTAGGCTTTGCAGTTCTCAGCCGATGTGGAAACTGGAAAAGAGATGTTCCTGCAATATGCAAGACAAAAAGTCTATCTGTATGGATTATTTTACATTTAGCAGGCAGCATCTTTTTCTCCTTCAAAATTTCCTATGACTTTTAATCGTAGGGATGAGGGATGAGGGATATTTAGCTTCATTCTCTGGCACTCCAGAAAGCCTGAGAGAAAGCCAACATATTTTCTCTCTATGTTGATTAATCACATTGTCTGGAAGAAGAATATTGGGAAGGAAAATAATTTCAGTTATGTTTCAGAAAAAATATAGACTTAAATGGGCTCATGGGTCTCAAATGATTAATACATAGAATGATGTTGAACATCTGTAGGTATAAATGCACATTTTCTGTCTGATAACACATTAGCCTGTTATGGGAATGGGTTTCAAATGTAGTGACTAGCCCAGTGCTGGGCATTTATTGTAAGATGTAAATTGTGGGTTTCAGCTTTTCAGTATCTGGGAAAGTATTTTTACAAAGGCTATCCTGATATCTATCATGACTTTGTATCTAACACTCTTGGTCGCTAATGTGTTGTTGTTTTTTTGTCTCAAGAAAATCCATTTCCTGTACCCCTCTTCCTTCCAGGAGCTACTACAACTGGTGGCCTCCCTGCACCAAACCTTACCTAATAGCCCCTCCATGATCGCACTGGATGGTTTGGAAGAATACCTGAACAGTTGTTCCAGTGCCTGTACAGCAGCCCAACTTGTAGCCCTGTTGTTGGACACATCTAATCATTTCACTCAGAAACGTAGCCATTTGGCTGTGGGTTGCCAACTGATTGTTTCCATGAGGTTTCTGGGAGAAGCTGGGGAAGAAGCAGAACATTTCTCAGCCATCGAACGCTACTTCCCAGCAAAACTGTGGCTGCATCCAGACACTGGGAAAGATGTTGGTTTAGATAATCAAAGTTTAACCAAGCTGATTAGGGCACAACTCTTCCAACCAGGGACAAAGGATCAAGAATGGATGGTGAAATTTGATGCACAAGGTAGCATGACAATCTCTCTATTGCCATGCAAAAATGAAAGTGAGAATGAAACCGTTTTTGGAAATAGATGTTCTGTTTCTGAAGTTGATACCACTCTGCCTAGCTCCCAGACTTAAGGACTTCTGGACAATCCTGCTCTGCAGCAAACACACCTTCCATTAATACTGAATATGATTTTTTTTTAAATCAAAGTTTGGGTTTTTCATTTAGACTGAGCTGGCAAATTGACGATTAAAAGAAATTTAATCAATTTTATTGTTGCACAAAGTTGGAGGTATTGTATACTATTTGGTCAGTTAGGAGAGTATTCTCTGCACTGTGGAAAGGGTGGTGGCTTGGGCTGCTCCAATTTCTTCTCATTGACATGGATTTGTTAGCCCTTGGAAGAGAGGAGGGGATCCCATAAAGTTCTATCAGGAAGCTATGTAGAAGAAGCCTTCTAAAATGTCTACTTGGAAAGTGTCAAAACGGCTTTTCGGGACTTCAGCTGCTATTTACTAACTGGCTGGAAATGAAACCAGATTAAGGAATCCCTTTTCGGATTTCAGACCCAGTCTTAGCTTTGGCTAAAGTGATGGCCTGATATTCATTGTGCGTTATGTTTACATGGACTCTGATCAGTGGATTTTCCTGCTTATCTCCACTGAATCAATAAAAAGGCCACCCCTTTCATTGCTTTATTAGTGAACTTGTAAAAATACTTTTAATGCCATAATTTCAGGCACACACATACCTAAAATGCAGCTTTTGCTACTCTTATTGTGAACTTATGAAAAAAAATAGTGAAAGACAATAATTAGAGGGGAAAGGATCTTCCATTAGCCAATGGGAGGAAACTGCCTGTAGTGAGATGGGACATAGCGATCAAGCCAGGCAGCACCACTTGAGCTGACCCGACAGAAAACTTAAGTGTCAACTTTGAATCGAACTTCACGGAAGCCATTTTTCTATTCCTCGGTTGCTACACAGGGGGAAGGGGAAGGAAGATGATATGTGTTGCTAGACAAAACACAGAACTCCTGGGAACCAAGGTCATCTCTACAGGTGGTGAATAGAGATGGGGAGGAGTGCCTGGAGAGCCCGCCAATTAACCTAATTGGTCAACATGACCTGTGACTTTTGGGGAGGGAGTTATTTCCTATTAAACTGAAACCATGGGAAACATTTAGAGTTGGTTTTCCCATTTGATTGTGCCAATATAATGTATCTAATAAAGAAGTTCTTAGAGGAAGACCTTAGCCTCAGAATTCAGATTTGCTTGGGTTTGTTAGGATCATGACATTAAGCTTGAAGTGTAGCGGGAAAAAATGGGCAGAGATTGCTTTAAGAAATGGGGCAGGGTCATCATGTATATGACTCCAGAGCAAGACTCTCCAAACTCTTCAACCCCTTTCAGATGATTCATTGATCCCCCAATTATATGAAAATAATACATTCAGTAACATTACTTTAATAGCACTACAAGTAATATATCTTTAGTTCCATTGACCTTTTGGAGTTGATATTGCTCACTTTGAGGAACCCTGCCTTAGAGGAATGGCATTACTATAACCTTCCCCACCTAAAACTACCATTTGTATTTATGGATAAGGCCATCTGTGGATAAGCTGAGTCTTGGATTTTTAACCAAAATATCATGAATAATGTGCCACTGAATTAACTGCCCTGCATTTCTCATAATGTTTTGATTAAAAATCAGAGGCTGCTTATCTGCAGAATGGCTAATATATAGTATGGGAATATAGGTACTTTTAAAAAGTAATTATTCCATAATTGCCATCTGTAAACCACCCCAGTCATTTACCATGCCTAAATTTGATTGATAAAAATACAAGTGCATCCTTGAACAAGTTGAACCCAATTTGGGGGTATCTTTGGCACCTAAAATTCTCAGCTTATCCACAAGGATATGTGGTGGGATGGCCTTCTGCCTGTACTAGACAAAGAGGGCAGACAGGTTCCAGGGCTGGGTTCTCAATTCAGGCCCAGAGAATCTGTGACATAGCTGTGGAAGGCAGTGTCTTCACCCTAAGACTAGACTTGAGACAGATCAGCAGAATGGACTTGCAAAGAGTGGATATTATTTCCAAGGGCCCATTTGCAGTCACCAGTGTTTTAGCCCTTCCACGATCCCTGCCAGGTGAAAAATCTTCCCAAGTTCTAGGCTGAAAGTCATGTCTTGGCTGTCATCCAATATAAGTCAGCAAAGCTGAAAAGCTGCATCCCTGATAGTGGCTGCAAAGAGGCTTCTGTTACATTGATAGAAACTATCATTACCATTAAGCAAGGCCGAGCCTGGGACTCTAGCGTGCTGTTCAAAGAGTGTGAGGTTAGATGTAACAGTTTGTTGAGTGTAAGACCAGAAGCTGAAATCTTCAGAGACTGCCTACTCTCTCGCCTTCCTGTGTGCTTTTTACAAGATTGAATGAAAACTTGTGAAATCAGAATGTGCCGGCGAGGAGTTGCTTTCACTGAGTTCCAGCCGGTTTGACAATACTAGCAAGGCTGTGGAGGTTATTTGGGGAGAAAAAATGGGGATAGAATTGATCTGCTTAACATTCTAATGGAATAAAGCAAACTCAGTAATGTTAAGATGTGTGGAGTTGGACTCCCAGAATTTTCCAGGCAGCATGAGACTGGGCTACGTCAATAGGGTGTGTGTGTGTGTGTGAGTGGACTAGCGACATTTTAAGATGGCTGCATCATTGTTAATATCTACTCTCTTGTGTCAGGTTATGTATATTTTTAATATAGATTGCTTTTATATTTTTAATAATGTGTCAGGTCTGCCATTTTTGGCTTGGCGCCTCACTGGCATCCTGCCGTCAAAAGCTAGTGTGGGGAGGGGGCACAGGGAGAGCAAATGGGCAATAAACATGTATGGGGTTGTGATGAGAAATAGGGAGGGGGATGACAGCTTGACAAAGACCAGGGAAGTGTGGGCCAGTTTGTGCCAGAGCTCAAGGCCATGCACCCTGAGATTGGAATGTGGATTGCCCCAAACACCCTAGCGTTTCTAAAACACCTATGCAGCTCTTCATATGAAGAGAAATCTTTGTAAGTTTTTTTTCTGCGGGAAATTTAATTCTAGCTTGAGTTTACTGCAACCAGCAGCCTTTAGGAAAAGAACCTTTCACTTCACCCAAATGGTGTTGAAAGTTTTTTCTCCTAAGGGACCAGACTGGGTCAGGTCTGATATTATGCTTGTTTTAAAATGCTTATTGATTTATTTAAGTTTTGTATGCTGCCCAGTGTTACTTGGGTGAGATGGGCAGCTATATGAATTTGCTAAATAAATAATTACGACTATTGGCTACATTGGCTGGGGATGATGGAAGTGGTAGTTCAGCATGTACAAAAGTAGGGCTTTGATCAAGAGGCTTTGTTAAGGGAGATGAATATGGTACCTTGAAGGTAAAATCCTCCATTTCCTGTACTGGCAGGGAAGATATTGTTTTCCCCCACATCTATTGGTATATGATTTGCTTGGAAGAAATCTGGGCCATGACTTAAGGGGCTTCCTGTGACTAAGGGGCTGCAGAGTTTGCAAATAGGCTGTGTGACCTCTGTATCCTGGCACAGAAATTGCCAGTCCCTCTGTGATTCCCCAGCAACATCTTCTTATGAACTGAGACCACATGACCAAGGATGTGTGTATGTGACATGCTTCGTATTTTTTGTAGTGGCACAATGGTTAAAATGCAGTATTGCAGGCTAACTCACTGCTCGCTGCCAGGAGTTCGATTCTGACCAGCAATTCAGCCTTCCATCCTTCCGAGGTCAGTAAAATGAGGACCCAGCTTGTTGGGGTCTATATGCAGATTGTAAATTGCTTAGAGAGGGCTGTAAAGCACTTTAAAGTGGAATACAAGTCTAAGTGCTATTGCTAAATGCTATTTTTTTGTATGTCCCTCAGTATGGTTCTCAGCTGGTAATGGCTGTGACTCCCATGGCTGAAAAGATGGCCTGCCTACTGTATCTGATTAAGGAAGTCTTAACTACAGTCATCTGTTTCAAGTACCACCTTAAACTGTGGCTTATTTAGTGTCTGGGTTTGCCCAACATCTTGAACGATAAACTATAGTTTATCAAACAAAATGACTAAGTTCACATACCACTAAGCCATTACTAAGTAGCCCACGATCAATGCAGGTCTGCTCCTGGCTGGTTGGAGCCATAAATGGAAGTATCCCATCAGATAAAATTGCCCCAAACCCTGGACTGTAGATTGATTTGGGAAATCAAAAAGCACTTTGGAAAGAATCACTTCTGTACTATCACCAAGAAACTGCATTGTTCTGTCCACAAGGTCACCTGGAGTGGGACCCGACTGAACAGAATTTTCCTCTTTTTCTTTTAGTGCTGCAACCTGGATTGCTGCTCTGAGGGTCATTGATTCACAAGGCAAAATAAAGCCTCACATGTTCATCAGCTATGTGATGCAAATAAAACGTAACTATATGAAGTGATAAGGGCTGGGAGAAGGAATGAGAAAGCACTATAACAAATGTAAGCTGATAAAGTATCCTCTTTGAATTCTCTCAAGTGAGTCAGAATACAAGGACCTTTATTTATTTTTAAAGATCTAAGTTAAACATACACACATTTCCAGTCTAAATTATCATAATAATTACAAAAAATACTATGTAGGCATGTCAATGACATTTAAATTAAAGTCTTAGTCTGAAACACCTGTGATTTCAATCCAGTGTGCTGATTTTGAAGGAACTCGACACAAGGGACTTGCCTAGAGGAGCATGAACATCCTTATGAGGACAAATAACAGTAATTTTCTATACAATCCATGCACAGTGACAGTAAACAGCTGGTGGAATACCAAAGCAGTGCTCTAAAAATCTGATAATTGGCGCATCTTGTCTATCAGATATTTCCTTAACGTTTTAGCCAGTTTTTGTAGATGGGGAAGGAAAAGCCATTGAGTGAATTGCAGTTGAATTACGACTCCAGACATCCTGAACTTGTAAGAATTCTTGCTCCAGTCCCTGAATTTTGCTCCCTTCCAGGTGCTGGAAAAAATCCTGCCGTTTCCTGGCCCAGGCCCAGATGGTATATTTAAATCACTTGTTTTTATAATACATCGTGAAAGTAGATTTTTCATTTTTTTAAAAAAGATAGTCAGTTTCACCCAAGAACTTAGGCAAAGACGGAACCAGAGAAAACAGTTCATTCCTCCCCTTACTCTGAGGTGACATAGAGAGAACACCATCCAATCTTGACAGAGAATGTTGGGGCTGAATGTTGGGGTGGTTACAGCTGGCTGGAAAGCTGCTACCCTATGCCCCCTCCAATGCCTCTTAAGTTTAACAACTTCATAGGTTTGTCTGAGCACAAACAAGATCGTGGTCAAAAATAATGTTCAGTGCATAATCATGAAGGCAATTATGGTGTCTGCCTTTTATACATTCTTCCCCATCCGTTTTGTAAACCACTTTTCCTCCTATAGAAGCAGCTTGACCAGCCAGAGCTGTTGTGATCCATGGCTTTCCCACTACTGCAGCAGCTTCTCCTGGGAAGAGCAAACATGGTACGGGATGGCTGGGCTGGTACCTTTTCTCCTTCAGTTCTTCTGGTTTGTCGACGGGTTCCATGCTTGTCAAGGCTATGAACATGCAATGTAGGTAGGCAGAAAAGGTTGCGGCGGCGGGTGTGGTGCTCTATCACAGAGGTTGGTGTAAAGACTGGTGGGGCCAGCAGTGGAGTCCACCAGGCTGTAGTCAGCAGAGATCCCTGAGTCGGAGACCATCTGGTAGCTGCTTTTGAATTGAAGCTCTGCCTGGTGGCCTTGTGGAGAGAGACTTTCAGAACTGGGATCAAACACGGTGTACTCAAAGCTAGAAGAAGCTTGGCTGGGCTCTGTAATTCTTGCTTCTTCGGCCTGCACCAGGTCTGAATACTCGCTACTGTGGCTACCCAGCAAAAATGGGGAGCCATTTCCTCCTAAGCAGCATGGCATCACATTTTTATCCAGTACTAGGTAATCATCCAGGGACAGTTCTGGAGCATAAGGGAGCTCGACTACAGAGCAGTGCTTGGGGGGAAGGGGAGGAGGAAGGGGAGGGCTGTCCACTTTGTGGCCATCACATTCGGATAATAGTTCCACCAAAAATGGCTGCTCCTCCAGATAGTGGGTATTCTGGCTCCACCATGGGTAAGTGCTATGATGGCCCAACCACAACTGCAAAAAAGGGAAATATCTGTGTCAAGGAACAGGATGTGGAACATTCCCTTCTCTCCCTCTTTTGAATTAATTTTTTCACCAGTGCCTTCATATTTTCTTTTCTGCATCCTATTATATGAATCTCTTTGGTTTTTTACTTTATTGCATAAGCATTCATGTTTCCAAACATTTTATATCAAACTAACTGTATAGCTGGATAATAGCAATAATGAGAATATGTTGAATCCTGAACATTCAACAGAGCTCCTAAGTCCCACCTTTAGGGTGCCAATATTTATTTTTCATTAGGATTCTTTAGCCCCACAAGGATGCTTGTCAAAACAGGTGGCCAGGATGAAATATGCAATGCCTTACCTCTATGCCTATCATTAAGAGACCTCATTTTAAACAGCTTTCACTGTCTTTTATGTACTCTTGTCTGTTCTAATAGGTCATTAATGGCCTATTGAATAAGTTGAATAAGTTATTGCTGAAAAGTTTCAAATGCTTTAGATGTACAATTCTTTTTAGAGAGTGTGACACTATTAGGAAACATACCAATTGGTCCAGATTATTCTTATTCTGTATATTAATGAAATCTTTGCACATGCTTTAATGAACCTTATTTCTCAGACATGATCCTTGTTTTCTAGTGAATCTGGATTCCAGTTTGGATAATGGGACATTATAAGAAATATGTTTTAAAACTATTGTTACTTCTTGTCATTTTTCAGATTCCCATAGAAAGGGAATATTTTTTATGAATGGACAGTTTCACTCCAATGCGCTGACATACAAATGCATGCATATGAACATACACTTTAATGTAGTTTTTCCATCAGAGTCAACAAAATGGACAAGATATTGCTCTGTACACACAAAGATTTTTCATAACATCCTAATGCCATATGGGTCAATTCTAGTGCTTAAATTTCTTATCCCATTTAAATTATTTTAAATGCTTATTCCTAATTGTCCTTTTTGATAGCCTCTGATTGAAAGTGTTTGGCCACCAATTTAGAATTAAGAATGTAACTTGAGTGTTCTTAAGAACACCACTACAGTAAACTTTGCTATAGTGAGACTAGGAGGAAGTAAATTAGGAAGGGCAGGCAGAACAATACCTGGAAGTTGCCTTTGTAGATGGTGAAAAGGTCTTTGAATTCATGCTCCGGGGAGGGTATGACAGGCCAGATCTTCTTTTTCAAAAATCTGGTGAAAAATAGTACGACAGAAGAATGCTATTAAAAAAAAAAATGAAAGTTCTTCTCCCCACCCTTCATGCTTAGTTACAATGTACAACCTTTCATTTCAGTGACCATTCAAAGTTACAGTGATACTGGAAAAAATGACTGTTTTTCACATTTAAGGCCATTGTAGCATCCCCATGGTCATGTGATCAAAATTTGGGCATTTGGTAACTGGCATTTATTTATGACAGTTGCACTATTCTGGGGTTGTGTGATCACAATTTCCACCTTCCCAGTAGCTTCCAACAAGCAAAGTCAGCGGGGAAACTGGACTCACTTAATGATTACGTGATTCACTTAACAACTGTAGTGGTTCACTTAACAAGTATGGCAAAGTTGGTCATAAAATAGGGCAAAACTAACTTAACTGCCTTGCTTAGCAACCGAAGTTTTGGGGTCAATTGTGGTCATACGTCAAGGGCTACCTGCACTACAGCTAAGTCTAGAAATGCTGTTATATTGGCTCAATCCATAACTCTGGAATAATGAAGGAGAATATCCATTTGATTGATTTCAATGGGAGAAGAACACTGGTTTCTCAATGTGACAGAGCTGTACCTGCGGTTAGACATCAGGGTGATGAAAGCCAAAAGCAAGATAATCACAATCAAAATGGCAGAGAGTATCAGAATGAGTGGGTCTAGATCTGCAAGGAAGAAAATCAGGTTAGGTTAGGTAAAGTTACTCTAAAAAGGTTATATTTCTTAATTAAGTATCTTCATAGGAAGGAAGTGACCACATTATAAAACTACAGTATTGATTAGATAGTAGCTAGTGAAGAAATTGCATAAACTAAAGTAGCAGCAAATTTTGAAAGGTGATCCACCAATATATACTGATACTTTTTCTGGGTTGTAATCAACTATATTTTTTCAAAAAGTGAACCATGATGATTAAATGCTGAAAATTAACTAGAAACTATTTTAATTGGATCACCATATTAGAATCTTTGGAACCAAGTTGTGGTGATGGTGGTTGTCACAGCATTTTAAATAGTCAAATTCATGCTCAAAACATATTTTTTGTGACATCAAATAATACCACCATCATTCATAATGTCTTCCTGAAGGTTGTAATTGAACTGGTAGTGTGAATGAACAAATCTTTTGGATCAAATAATGAAGCAAATAAGTTTTTAAAGAGCATTTCTCAAAGAGTGTATGGTGTGTGTGTATGTGTGTGTGTGTGTATTTATGTAGTGCATTCAAAAAGTATTCAGACCCCCTTCACTGTCAATTTTGTTATGCCGCAGCCTGATTCTACAGTTGTTGAAATTCATTTTTCTCAAATTAACAGGCATATAATTTGGCATTAATTCATGTTTAATGCCAAATTCTAGGAAAATATTAATAGTTGGTAAAAGTGCAACCCTTGCCTCTGGATTAAATATTTTTCTGGAAATCTTTCATAGTATTTAATTTTGGCAGAGAGTTAAAGACAATAATTCAGTGTACATGCCAATAAACAACAGAGTTTAAAACAGCAAGAAAGAGGCAATGCATGAATAGTTGCCCAGAGGCACACTTTGTTTATTGTAAATAAATAAATGGATCAAGACTGGAAGAATTTAGGAGCTCTGGGGCTGAGAAAGATTCTGGAGCAAAGTTGTTCCATCTCTTTTCAGGCTGAAAAATGTTTTGATTTGTTTAATACTTGGAACCTTGATCAAGAGTCAGAGCTCCAATGATAGAAAAATAGCAATAAAACAAAATATGTGTTTGCTTAATTTATTTATGAAAATATATATGTTACAGCAATTTAAATTTCCAAAAATGAATGTTCCACCTACTGTATCAGAAACTACCCGCACACATAAATGTAAAAATAAATGGTTTATTGTACGTGCATTATGCATTTTTTCAATGTACAAAAAAAATAAAAACTTGAATTCCACAATTGCTTGGGAGGCTAATGTTCTAACCAGACCAATCAATATTCAATGACTGAGTTATGATTGCCTTTCCCTAAAAATTATTATGGCTGTCTCTGACTGCTCAAATGGCCTTTTTAAGGGGCTGGGGTTTTGTTTATATATATTTTTTGGGTTTTTTGCCTGTATTTTTACATGGAACTCTTGCAGGACCTTACGATTCCAGGAATCAGTCTTTCAGTTTGAAAAATCTGACTTTGGAGAGATTCTTTCATGAAAGAAATGGATGCTTCCAAGTATAGCAGCAGAGGCAGATTTAGCTCATTTGGAAATGTGGAAAAAAATAGGCATTGCCATGTCAGCAATGGAATGGCCTAAATATACAACTCAAAATACAAATGGCAATTCTGAAAATGGACTCTATGGAAGACATTGAAAATGAATGAAAAATGAAAGCAAATAGAGAACAATTGAGTCATAGAAAATAATTTGGATACCTATATCCACGAGATAGTTAAAGGATAATGCATAGAAATCATCAACACTATTTTTTTATATTGGTGGAATAAAATCAGATAATTTATTATATTTTTAATGCTGAAAATGTTTTCAGGACATTGATCTTTCCTTTTTCAAGCATTAATGTCTTTAACGGGAGAAATTTTGATTGAAGCTATTAGTAACTGCTCAGTTACAAGAATAGTGACTGAAAGTTTCAAAGTTATTCTATTTGAATACAAGCACAAAGCACAATCTTTTTATCTTCTAGAAATTTTCAGGAATAATCTTAAAATAATTTCTAAAACAATTGGTGTAGTAAACAAAAAGTTGGTTACTTAAAAAAATAGCAAATAAAAGATAGCAGTTTTATCTGGAGCTGCAGATTTTCATTTCAATACTGTCGTCAGGCCTTAAAATTAACAAAGATAAAACAAAAACAATCAGAATTCTGGATGTATCTTGTATTACTTGTGACATAGTACAGTTGTTAAAACTAGTCTCCGTTGCAATTACTGGTTTTGACTTTGCTCATATTAACAGAAAAATCGTATTTTTAAATGCAATTAGTTTATGCAGTTTATCAAGTGCTTTCAGTCTGAATGCCTGTTCTTTTATAAGACTGCCAATGAGGGATTGCTAAGTCTTATTGAATTTCTTCTAGCTATTGCCCCTTTAATTAATAATTTTCTGGTGAGAGTCAGGAATTGCTATTTCCTCTTTGTAGACAGAGAAATATAACACCAGTCCTTGATGTTTCTATACTGAGTCAGGAAAATGAAAGCTTTCCTAGCTGTATTCCAGAAAAACACATCCTTCTTTTTAAGTTTAATGCCAGTGTCCTATGTACAGCTTAGACACCAGTCTTACAAAGGAGTTTGACAGAAAGCCTTGTTGGCAATGAAAAGGTTAGGAAAGTAGCCAAGAATCTTGCATTAAATTGTGTTGCATCCAAAAATCTTCTTAAATATATGTTTTATTTAGTATTACATTATTTTTCTGGACACACTTAAGAATTTTTTATGTATGCCATCAAATTTCCCTGACAGAACATGTTTCTCTCCGAGGTCTTAAATACTCAGTATTTCTTTTTATTGAGGCATTATCTTTTGTTAATTAAACTCATTTTTAGGCAAAAAATCCAGACGGAACTGTACAATTCTTAGCCGAAGGTCCTTCTGAATGAGTTCCCTGGGGAGCAAATATATATGACTGCAACCTGGATACTCAAACTTTGCAGTGCCATAACCTCCTAAAAAATAAATGTGATCCATCCCCAATGAGGATTTAATTGGGGCTATGTTGGGCAAAAAAGAATATGCTACTGACTGAAAAATACACATATTTTTCTTCAATTAAGCTTGCTGTTTATCAGCACTATTGGTCAATTGATTACCTTAGTTTTTCTCTTACAATCCACCCATTTCAAGATAGTAGAAAATTAAAATATCAGATAAAAATACAGTCGTTCACTATCGTGTACATTTGTACAAACACTCCCAAGACTATGAATATTACATGTCATGCCATAACTGGTAGGAAGCCATACACCAATTAAACCGGTGGGGTGACTGTGGGTTGGTTTGGCAAATGACTAGATCTTCAAATGCAGCATGTCTCGCATGTAGATGACTTTGTGCCACAGCTCAGGTTGATAGTTCATTCTTCCAAATATCCTTTTGTTTTCATTGGAGATTTTCTATGCTTTAATTCACTGCATGTAGTCCCTAACTTAAAACCATGTATTTAGTGACCATTTGAAGTTACAATGGCACTAAAATGTGTCTTATGGCAGGTCCTCATACTTATGACCATCATAGCATCCCCATAGGCATATGATCATACTTTGGGAGTTTGGTAACTGGCATGTATTTTCAATAATTGCAGTGTCCTGGAGTCATCACCATTTGTGACCTTCCTGTACAGTTTCCAACAAGCCAGGTCAATGAGGGAAGCCAGTTTCACTTAACAAATATGTGATTATTTAACAACTGCGGTGATTTACTTAGCAACCATAGCAAAAAGGTTGTAAAATCAGGCATGACTTACTTAACTATCTTGCTCAGAAACAGAAAATCTGGTCCCAGTTGTGGTTGTAAGTCAAGGGTTACCTGTAATACTCTCATCCATATTAATCTCTACCAGTGGGACTTCCTCTGATGCATGATTTTCTAATCTTGATGAGATTATGAAGTCTCTTTGGTCTTCATTTCTATTTTATCTTGGTGCTATATGTTGTTTTACAGTAGTTTATTCCATACCTCTTTTACTCTGGTTTTTGTTAAGTTCTTTATGGATTCTCTGTCTTGGATTTGGTAATAGTTTCTGTGTTTCTTTTCTTTTTATTGTGCTGATCATTGACTATAATTAAAGTAAAATTGGTTTGATGGTATGTTTAGCCTAATTCTACACACACACACACACACACACACACACACACACACCGAGGCTTAGAATCAAAATCACATGAATTATTAGTACCACTTTATAAAACCTGTAGTAAGACCACACCTGGAATACTGCATCCAGTTTTGGTCACCACATTACAAAAAAAGGTGTTGAGACTTTGGAAAAAAAATGCAAAGATGAGCAACTAAGATTATTAGGGGCCTGGAGACTAAAACATATGAAGAACGGTTGCAGAAATTGGCTAGGGCCAGTCTAGAGAAAAGAAGGACTTGGGGGGACAGGATAGCAGTATCCCAGTATTTGAGGGGCTGCCACAAGTAAGAGGGGGTCATCTTATTTTCCACAGTACCAAAAGGCAAGACAAGAAAAAATGGATGGAAACTAATCAAGGATAGTAGCAACTTGGAATTAAGGAGACACTTCCTAACAGTAAGGACAATTAACCAGTGGAACAGCTTGCCTCCAGAAGTCATCATTGGATGTTTTAAGAAAAGAGACAGCCACCCATCTGAAATGGTATAGGCACTCCTCCTTGAATAGGGGGTTGGACTAGAAGACCTCCAAGGTCCCTTCCAACTCTGATTGATTGAAGATAAAACAACCTCCACATAGCTTATCAGATTCCTGTCTCCCCAGAGCTTTCAGCCGACATGCAGCTCTCTCTGTTTGGTTTATACCAAAAGAGGAGAAAAGTATTTCTTGGTTCCTTTCTCCTGAAACAGGGGGTTGGTACTTTGCCAAGAGCAAGCACCACATAATTTGTAGTTTTGTATATTTTTCCATTCTAGGGAATGAACAAATGAAGGAAGGGGATCTGATAGGTAGTCTCACCAATGAAATGTATAAGAAAAATGCATATTCAAGCCACTGACATAGCAATGGAGGGAAAAGCTGGTCTTATCAGAGTACAGGGAAAGGAAAGCTTCTCAGTCTTTATTACCACAGTGAGACCACTGTGCAGCATAGGTCTAGGTATTATGTCCTTCAAGAGAAGAAACGTAGGGCTCAGCTACCATGGCAAGTATGTTTAGTTAAGAAGTTTGCACTTGATCTGAAAGGCCAGCTTCACTATCTGGAAATGCGCATGATTCTAATGTTGCCTCCAGTGGCTGAAAAAATAGCCGTGATGGCTTTTAATCAGTTTTGAATGACATGTTAAATATATCTATATTTTGATGGCAAGGACTATTTTGGCAATACTTATCTATGTTCCAGTTATTTTTATTTCACCTGTGGCAATACTGAAAGCTTTCTTTGCCCAACCCTCATGCAGCCAATATCCCTGTTTTACCACTATTAACAAAATGTGGAAATGGCAATCCTGAGTAAGCTCACAATAGGCGAGGTTTTCATATGCCCTCTTCCTGAAACCAAAACGCAACCAAGACCAACTACTATTTCAGTTACTTTGTGAGTGAAATAGTACAGTAGCAGAATATAATTGATTGCAATAGAATTACAGAGAATCACAGAGAATTTAATAGTTTTTATATTCTTCCACCCCCAGATCACTTGCTTTGTTGGAGCGGTGGGGGGTGGGGGGATTTGTATTTCTTTCTCCTGAGTTGGAGGACCTTTTTATGTTTATAGGGACCTCCATAAGAAAATGATTTATTTCCGCCATAATAATGTGGAACCAGTTATTGAGCAGAGTATGTAGCTATTAGAACCCCAAGATGCTTCATGGTGGGCTGATGCTGTCTAGAATGTATTTTATCACTCTGTGAGTCTTTCTGAGCTCTCCAGAGAATAGTGGTCCTGGGTGGTCAACATTTAACACCACAGATAAATGGGACACTTGCCATTTGGTATTGCCACTGATACTTCCTGTGACCATTCACTCCAATAGCCATCATAGCTGACTCCATTAGGCTTGGCCCGAACAGCCAAAGTGTAGTGAGTGCCCCCTTTGAGATTCAGGAGGTAATATGTCTGCCCACTGGTACTTTCCACCTGAGGAGAGGAGGATAAAAACTGAGTTAAGGAGGAAAGAAAGCACGGTGTGTGTGTGTGTGTGTGTGTGTGTGTGTATTAGAGTCAAAAAACAAAAGGTCAGAGACTTACCCGTTGGGGTCTGTAGCCCTCAGGGGAGATGGACACTTCATAGCGGATACTGTTTTCCATGTATGCAATGGGGGGTGATTGCCAGCTCACATTCAGCTGTCCAGAGGATTCCATAAAATGCACTGTCAGGTTAGAGGGGGGGTCCAGGAAAACTTGGGACAAAAGAAGAAGAAGATGAGAGGAGGCAAACAACGTTCATTTCTCCAGTTCAACAGATACATCAGGCAGTGGCCCTGCAGCTCCTATTTCCCATCTAGGACAGACCACAATTTCTAGATCGATTTCCTCAATTAATGTCTCACGTTCCACCCTAACCCAGATATGCTGTTTAGGAGAATGGGAAGCTTAGGACACCTTCATGGGTCACCTTGTCATGCTGAATATAGATGTCTTCTGACCAAAATGTAACCCAAACCCAAACCTAAGTTGTAGCTTAGTGTGATGCAGGAAATTAATTTATTGTATTGAGCCTGGAGTTTTCCCCACCAGAGTATGTTGGTTCATTTAATTACTACCTGATATATGAACATTCAATCACTGAATCTTTTCTCGATAAGGAGACAAACAGATGGGAAAGTTTGATTTGCCTGGTTATACAATAGGGTAATAAGGACTCTTTTACAAGCAAAATTTAAGAACTAATTCCTTGAAAGATAAAAATGCTTAAAAGTCCTTCCAAAAAGTCATATTATCATCTTTCAGTTGTAACCGACCATGCTTTCCTATTATTCCTTTTTCTTATAACAAAAATAATCCAAGGGGAGAAAGAACAAATAGCTCCAACCCACTGAGCTCCTGGAAAAAAATGTGGGCGATCCAGCTAATAGATAAATAATGCTGGAAGCTCCTATTTACAAACAATGGGAAGCTCAGCTTGGCGACATTCACTTGTGGGAAAAATGTTTTTTTTCCCCACTCATATTCTGCAGCATGTGTCTATTGTATGAGAAGAAACCTGCGTAGGGTGAAGCAGTTCTAGTCTTGCCTCCAAATTTTGAGTGCACTAAATATGGATTCTTTCTATTTCTGGGTTAGAAAGGGATCAGACTCAAACACACATGAACATACACAGAGACATACAGACAGACACCCAGCCATCTGCAGAGGGCTTACCAAGTCTTTCCACATATATTGTTCTGGTGTAGAGGGTGTTGTTGGAAGACAGCCCTTCAAAGACTTTGATCTCCAGGGGGCTGAAAGCTGAGATGTCCTGCCTTTGAAAGAAGCAAGTGTAGAGTGTTGTATTCCTGGATGTGTTCTCCACAGTCAAATTACAGGACTGCAAGAAGTTGTCTTCCCTGGGTGAAATCAAGGGGCAAAATAGGATTAATCTTGGGAGGAAATTATTATGAAGCCCCACCCCCACCCCAATTGTTCCCAGCAGAAGCCACAAAGTCAAAGCAAGAGGATAGATTTCCAGTCTTGAGGTTGGAAGGTTGACTGCTACTACGTAATGTTTGCTATCTGGTTTTTTAAAAGCTCCCTGTCAATACTAGTTAAAGTAGGGGTCTTCAAACTTGACAGCTTTAAGACTTGTGGACTTCAACTCCCAGAATTCCTCCTCCAATCATGTTAGCTCAGGAATTCTGGGAGTTGAAGTCCACAAGTCTTAAACTTGCCAAATTTGAAGACCCTTGAGTTAAAGCATGGAACTGGCATCTGCAAGTATTTTAATGAGGACCTAGGTGATTGTTTCAAATTTACATGTGAACTCTTCCTCATTTTACAACTCCTGATTGGGGCTTTTCTCCTGAATGTCTAGCAAAGGATTTATCAAATTGAGACTTAGCTGGCTGAAAGGATGATACTAGTCTACTCCCTATATTAAGATGAAAATAGGTCCAATGTGGCAGGAAGTACAGATCACAGGAAGGGATCAGAGTCAGATGAGGCAAGAAGAGGCTTCGTCAGGGCTAAGTGGATTTAAGACAACGAAGTAGCATTTGACATCTGGAATGAGACCATGGCCTGAGACAGGCTGACTCTACTACAATGTATACTGCAAGAGCACTTACTCAAATTTGTAGCCAAAACTATACATGCTCTGGTTTTTTGGTTCCTTCAGAAGGTCTGATACTTCCCAGAAACAGGCCAGATCTTCTAGCTGTTGGGTGAAGCACTTGGGGTTCAAGAGCTCTTCTGTTAGCAAGCGTGCAACTGGATGCAAAGCAGAGAGACACAAGTTTAATGTTACCCATTGATATGGCACAGCAGGGATCACAACACAACCATCACTATTTGATCACTGGGCAGCAAAATTGTATCTTCTGAAGGTCACACAAAAGAATGTTGTAGGGGGGTTGCCAATTATGCCAGTCTGATATGTTCCCCCAATTAATATGTTCCCCCAATTAATATGTTCATCCAATTTTGTTGTTGTTTTGCCTCAGGCCTCAGACAAAACAACAAAAACAAATAGCCTAAAACTGGTAGCATTAATTGATTTAACTCAGAAAAAATAAGTTGGTTATTTGGAATGGAATGACTGGAAATGTAAGAAACTATGTAAGTTACAAAGATTTGTAAAAAATGAAGAAAATACTCCATTATAGCTTGGTTAGGTCACATCCACATTCATCATGAAAAGTTATTTTAAAATGTCTCTAGGGACTGAAGTGTGAACTGCTTATAAAAAAAACTAAAGAAATTCAGTCTGCAAGACTGTGCCCCACAAACACATTCAGAAAGACATAAAAGGGAGGGGGCTAGTTCCTGCTGTTTCTAATCCAGAGGTGGCAGTAGGTTCTGACCAGTTCTAGAGACTCGGTAGCGGAAATTTTGAGTAGTTCGGAGAACTGGCAAATACCACCTCTGGAGATTTTACAGTATCCTTCCCCTGTCACGACCACCAAGCCCACAGAACCGGTAGTAAAAATTTTTTAATCCCACCACTGTTCTAATCCAACCCTTATTTACTATGAACTGCAATTCTCCTAATATGTGATTCCAGGGAAATATACTCCCTATATGCTTGGGAGAAAGCAGCTACTGCTACCAGATACGGGCTGTAAAACCCCAAACAACTACAATATTAGGGGGTAACAGAGAGATAAAGAAATCTCTAACAGGTTTTTATCTCTCTCCCAGGCCATCTAGTGGCCATCTGATCTTTGCAGCTCAGCCTTGAGAGCCCTGTAGTGTTGTACTGCATAGATTCCTCATTGACTATTCCTGGGTTGGCCTTTTGTGGGTTGGAGTGAAGCTGAACTAGTTTATAGTTTATAGTAGCTCTGTGCAAATCCTGTCTATTGTCTATTGTCTTCCTTTCCAAATGTAGGTTGAACTGTGAGCATACAGTACAATAACATGAAGCATCCGAAAGCATCCAATGCAATACATTGTTAGGCTGTATTGAGAAATAACTTTACAGTAACCTGCTAGTGCAGTCCCTTGCTAAAGTTGTTGGCTACAGATGAGTTTGGTTCAAAATACCAGTAAAACATCGCTTGCAGCTTGCAGGGGGTGTCATAGCAAACTTTGATCTACTTAAATTTTATTTTTTTCTGGCTGAAATAAGTTCCTACTTGCATGACAGAGCTTTCTGCACTGGGCTAAAACTAAAGAAAATAAAAGCTTTTCTTCCCAAACAGAAATTATAGCATAGTCTTGGCTGTAATTTTCCTTTCTTTAAATTCCTTCAGCAATATGTATATATCTCAGGGCTATATAGCAAGGTGTTTTGGATTCTAGCTGGTGGCAGTGGATCATAAAAACAATATATTGTTCGGCAGAATCCCATGATCCACAATACTGTATGCATTGTACGACTCTGCTTCCTTATGAGTACATATGCCTACACACACACACACACACACACACACGCACGCACACTTCTGTAACAACCATCTCCATCTGACATGTGTTTCCTGAGATAAGGGACTCTGTCCCTGCTTTCTGTTCCCGCCAAAGGTAAATTCACATCAACCAAAAGGTTCAGTTACACATAGAAATGCTGTAAATAAATGAATACAAATAGTAAGGAATCGGCACATAGCATTTGGATTTTTTTGGGTTTTGTCTTACATTCCTCATGTTTTTCTGTATATGAAATAACCTGCACAAGCATAAGTAAAAAGAGCTAATATACATGCTAGAAATTAAATAAATGTCCTGGGTGAGTACTTTCTTCTGGGATTGCTGAACTTGCTAGCAAGATCTGACTATAATTTTTTAACCACTTGTAGCACAGGGCTGTTGGTTAGGAAACAGGAGTAAACAACAGGACTCCAGAGATGCAACAGACTATGTGATATTTGTGCCCCAAGTTTACACATGGATTCCTCTAGAAGCTAGCCGCATTAGTTCATTTTAAATGAATGGGATCTGGACAAAAGGCTTCTTTTGGGTAGCTTTGAATTCAGTCTGGAGATTCACAAATCAAACACACACACACACACACACATGCACACTGATGCAAACACCCCCAAGAAAAAGTTCAAGTGCTCTTAAGAGAGTATACTTGAAGTGGGGGGAGTGGAGGATTAAAAGGTGGAAACCTAAGCACAATAGCTCCATTCTAGAGAAAACAGATGTAAGAGAGAAGACTTGTGAAGCGTCTGATAGATATTTATAAAAATATTTGCTAGAGAGAGGACAAGACAGAACAGGATAGAGCATGAATATCCCTTTGATTAGAAGCAAGTTTTTAATTCCTTGGCAAGAAATCTGCATGTTTTGAGGCAATTTTTTCAAAGGTCCCTATGGGGCAATCCCTGGGCCCTATTGCAATGCACAATGTACTTGAAAAGAAGAGGCTGAAGTAGCACGTGCTCACCAGTTTAAAAAAAAGACCTTCATTTCCTACTGTTAGATTGGGATCATATGATTTGAGGCTATTTTCAATGGAATCTTTGGTTTAAACGAGAGTATACTGACTTAATTACTCAACCCACCACACTTTGCAGCCTACAATGTAAACTAAAGCAGAGTTTAAAGTAGCACAAAGATTTGCTTTATTAGCAGAGCTAGATCTGTCAGGATTTATTTTTTATTACAAGTCCTCACTGGATCTTGTAGTCATGAAATTAAATTGTGAAAGATCCTTACATACACAAATGCATAGAGAGTGACAATTTACATGTGCTTCACAATCTATGATTACATTCACCCATAATTCTGCATATTTATGTAACATAGGTCATGTTCTCCTATGGTCAGGGTGAAACCCTTTTTTAAAGAAAGAATTTGTTCCATGTTATAAATTCCATATGTCTAACTGTTATTTTAACAAATCAGTAACAAGTATCAATCCATGTCCATATAGATAAAATGAAACAAAAATTAGACAGCACTTTTTCTATTGTCTTTATATAAAATAATATTTTTTGGATTTCAGAATTTTAAGACAACCATAGTAGGGAGAAACCATCTTGAGGTGGAAAATATATGGTGATAATGTGCCTGGGCTCTTATACCTGCTTTTGCTGATGTATGCAACACAAACCAAAAAATATTGGAGATGCTACTAAAGATCTCTGTCACTTTGTGTTATGTCTCTTTGTGATCCACCCCTCCCCCCACTCTTTCTTAAATGGCTATAACTAAGCACCAGCCTTTTCTAACTTGATGTCCTCCAGAGAAAACATTTCTTAAAGCCTGTAGCCAGCATGGCTTTTAGCACTACCGGAAAAGTGCTAAGTTAAATCTGAAAGGCTGCTGCAAAGTTGCCAGCTTTGGAATATCAAAGCATGGAAGGAAGGCTCAGGTTGTGCCAATCAGTCTCCAGGGATCATCCCTTTGATGCTGCAGAGCACTGTTGATCTCTGCTCCTCAACAAAAGCATCCCTCGGAAGTTTCCTCTCTTGACCCACTTTGACTGTTTTCCCTTGCTCCATGTTAACGGTGCAATGGCATGTTAACCTGCACAGGGAGGGATTTTTCAGATCCATGTGGCCTTACAAGAAGCTACTCTCAGACTGAAAAGAGACCAAAATGGTTTCTGCAACAAAATTGCAGGAAACCATTTTCCAATCTGCCAACCTTTCGGAAGTCTGGTAGCAGTTTTTCTGACTTGCACATGTTATTAAAAGGCACATAATTTCATGAGTTCCAGCTGACTTCATTCCATGCATAGAGTGGCTTTTCCTCTCTTGACCCCTCATGATTTTTGCTACATAAACTAACATGGCTCTCCTCCTCTTCCTCTATCTGCCAAAAGTGTACAGGCTTACTTTGACAACAATAGTATAGTAAGAGAAATAAAATGACAGAGAAAGATACTTTGGACATACTTCAGATAAGGCAGGTTAGATCTGATTTGATTCAATCAGTTTTGCATAGGGTGACTCTCCTTTAAAAAAAAAAAAATCTTCCCAGTAGCAGTGTTTGCTAAGCCCCAGCATGGCTGGCTGTGGAGTTCTGGGAGTTGAAGTCTACATGTCTTAAAGTTGCTGGGGACACTGCTGTGGCCCAATATGGACTGCATGAATTCAAAGGTGCTAAAAGCCATGGCAGGCTGGCCTCAGATGCCACCTCTTGACAACATGGTGCCTCTGACTCTTCATTCCTTGACACTATCTCTTCTGCCACCGCCACCCTGACACCCTGTGATGACACTCACCTGCCTCCCTCCCCTTTGCCCTCATTGGCCCCATTTAGCCCACCCTGCTCAAGAAGGGTACCTTTGTTGTTGAAGTGTGCACCAAGATTCCTTGGGCCCTCCTGAAGTGAGCCAGAGGCCCAAAATACCAGGATCAAAAAGGCAGCAATGGACCTCCAGTCCTGCTCCATGCTTTGGTGGGTGGAAGGGCAGCTGTTCTTCCAGAAAGACTTTTCACCTGCTCTGCCAGTTGGTAACTGACTGCAGAAGCTGATGCCTGGGTCTTTGCTCCACAGCTGGAGGCTGCAGATAAGAGGGCGGGCTCTGGGTTGAGAGAGGTAGTGGCAAAGCAACAACAACAAATTGCTACAACTGCAAGCAGATTGGAGCCCCCTCTTCGCCTGAGGATTTCTCCTGTGCATGACAGAGTACTATCTTCTTACATTTAGAGTAAGGCTATGTCAAAGTTATTGTACACCAGTAGCAACTGCAAGTGAAACTCCAGGCCCAGCATACTTCCAGTCCACCTCAAGCTTGAAACTTGCTTACTTTCCCCAATCAGATTCTTCTTGGGACTATCTGTCCTGGGTCTGTGTATGTCCAATGCCATGCTAAAGGCGTTCCTTTTGCTATTCAGTGTGTAGTGCAGGTTGTTCCTAGTTCAGAAACAGAATGCCCCAAAGGCAAAAGAGAGAGGAAAAAGATTGTTAAAAACCTAATCAACAAAATAGGGGTAGACCTCACCCCTTTCCTAAGAGGTCTGTAGGGGGCGTGCATAAGCGCACCAACGTGTCTACCGTCCCTGTCCTATTGTTTCTCTTATTCTTCTTTTTTTTTCTATATGTACCCATTTCATGTATTCACAACTATGTATACACTTATACTTATTATCTTGTAAACAATTGGCAAATCAAATAAATAAAATAAATAAATAAAATAAATAAACATAAACATTATGTTAATATCAGGGAGAATTTCCCAACTCCAGGAATTCGCAGGAAGAGAATCTTTCATTGTTTATGTTGCATACATTCATTATTATTTGGGACCTCACATTGCACTAAAATACAATTGTGATGTATTTGGATTTAGCTCTGATATTGTAGGAAGTCAGCTACTGGAGCTTGTGTCCCCCGATTTATGCCTCCCAGTGGCTGTGGGAATAGAACATAGGATAATAGGATTGGGAGGGCCCTTAGAGGTCTTCCAAACCAACCTCCTGCCTGTGGCAGAATATTCTATTCATTCCAGACTTTCTTTGGGCTTGATGGGATGTATACACAAGATCATAGAAAGAATAACAGAACAATAGAGTTGGTCCTCCAGTCCTGCACAAAGCCATTTGAGACTAATTGTTCTAACTGTCAAGAAAGTTCTCCTTATTTCTAGGTTGCTTCTCCCCTTGATTAGTTTTCATCCGTTGCATCTTGTCCTACCTTCAGGTGCCTTCGGAAAATAGCTCGATTCCCTCTTCTTTGTGGCAACCCCTGAGATATTGGAACACTGCTATCATGTCACCCTTAGTCGTTTTCTTGTTATTAAATTAGATATACCCAATTCCTGCAACCATCTTTCATGTCTCTTTGCTTCCAGCCCCTTAATCATCTTTGTTGCTCTTCACTGCACCCTTGCTAGAGTCTCAATATTTTTTTTATATTGTGATAACCAAAATGGATACAATATTCCAAGCGTGATATAGTATCCTCTTTCAAATCATCAAATCATCTTTAAAGGAAGTATTTGGATATGCAGAGAAAAAACATGTCTAGCCAAAGACTGGGGGATAAAGGCATGATACAGATTATGCCCTCTGACTCTTCTTAATGCTGTAGGGGAAAGGGCCGTTCTTTGGGGATTCAACTGGGCATCTTCATGTGATGATTTCTGATGGCATGGGTAGCACAGAGAGTGGAAAATAGGAAAACATACAGATATGATTTCTTTCAGTTCTGAATCAATTTGGAAATGATCTCCCTTTGCATCCTTCACCTTTTGACCAGGCCAGTGGCCAGTGGTGAATGTGCAGCCTGTTAGGTGAGAAGGTGTGGAGCTGAAGGTGAAAAGGAGGAACTATAAACAGAAAGTTGTTTAGGGATGATAAGAGGACTTCTTCTGCAGAGGACTTGTTTATTCCAGGCACTTGTACTTTTTGAAAACAGATATAGTGGAGCTGTGATCCCTTATCTGATCTCCCCCCTCCCCTCCAAATTGGCTGTTATTCAGCTTTTTAAAAAAACTTATTTTCAAAGAATTTTTTCTCTTTATAAATACATTTATTGATTTGCTATTTTGCTAGTGAAATACGGTAGTAATGCCATAAACTAACATTCCTTATATAGTTGGCCAATTTGTAGGATCTCCTTTTTTTTTTTTTCCTAGAAAAATTTCAGCAGTAAAAGGTTGGGCAAAAGACATTTGGGATAAGTGAGTTCTGAATTTGATTAATGTATTTTGAGGACTAAAACTGAATGGAGGTCACCAGTCTTCCACCAAAAAAATAAAATGAAATGAAATCTTAATTACTAGGTTTCCACTCATTCCAGTACAATTTTCATCATTTCAGTAGAATAATTTATGACACCAGAAATCTATTTTACTGTTGCAGTTGTTAAGCAAGTTGGGTTTCTTGCACTCTCTGAACTTGTTTGTTTTCTTGCAGATTTTATTACCAGACTAGGTAGCTTCAGAGTGAGGGAAAGTGAGTTTGCTGGATATTTATAAGATAAATTATCAGATAAACTATCCAAGAAGAATCAATATCTTAATGAAGGAACCTTTAAGGAAGAAGTGACATCCTTACCAAGACTGGCAGGGCAAGCTACTCTCTATAAACAGCCAGCAAACCCCATTCTCCAACACACTGATGGTGTTACTCAGCTGAATAATAAAATGTGTCTGCAAAACAATCAAGCTCAGAGAACATTTCCTAGTCTATTTCATTACCATGTCTTTTTATCTAACCATTGATAAAATAAGTCCCATATCATATAAAATTGTTTATCTTCTTGTTCTCTAATTTCAAATGTCAATTTACTCATTTCAGCACAGTCCATAATTTTCTTAATAACTTCCTCCTGCATAGGTATTTTTTCATTTTTCCAATTCTTAGCAAATATAATTCTAGCCGCTGTTAAAACATTTACAATCGAACATTTCAATTCTTTATTGTATATTTCCGGTATAATTCCCAGTAAAAATATCTCTGGTTGAAAGTCTATGTGTTGTTTTATCATTTTTCCAACCATATGGTAATATGAATCAGGTATCTGATGACATTTCCAACATTTATCCAATTTGTTCTTAAACATTCTTGCAATTCTCATTGGAGGTAAATGCCACCTGTAAAACATCTTATACAAATTTTCTTTATAAGCAGTTGACATTGTCATTTTATAGTTTTGAGACCACAATTTTTGCCATTTCTCTAAATCAATTCCATATCCAAAAATTTTCCCCAAGCAATCATTGTTTCTTTAACTTGCTCTTCCTCTAATTTAAATTCTAATAAATGTCCATAGAGTTTTTTAATTACCTTTTCATTAGTACCTGTCAAAATTTTATCTAAATCAGTCAACTTATCATAGAAACCTTCTGTTTTAAGATCTTTATCAAATCTAGATTGTACATATGAAAACCAATTCATTTTTATACCTATTCTTCCAGTGCTTGCATAGATTTAAGTTCACCCTTTTCATTCAATATCTCACCATATCTGTTTGTTCCTTTTTATATGTTATTGGATAAGAAAAAGCTTTGATAGTAGATAACTATAGTGGAATTTTTAAGTAATATTGCTTTTTTATCTTCTCCCAATTTAAAAACAGTGCCTCTCGAATATAATGTTTTCTAAAATACCCATGTGTTTTGGTTCCCTTATATCAGAGGAAGGCATGCCATCCCAACAGCAAGTCATGTCCTTCTAAGGTCAATAATCTACTGTTCCTTAATATTATCCATTCCTTTATCCACATCAGATTTGTCACCTGGTATTATAATTCCCAATTGGGCAGAGCGAATCCTCCTCTTATACTTGCATCTTGTAACAATTTAGGTTTTATTCTCGCTTTCTTTCACTGCCAAATGAATTTTAACACTATTTTATTTAGATTTCAAAAAACTCTTTCCCTAATCTGATTGGAATTGTCTGGAATAAATATAAAATTCTAGGCAATGCATTCATCTTAATTGTAGATATTTTCCCAATCAATGATAATTGTAAATTTTCCCATTTTATCAAATCTTTCGCAATCTGTTGTTTGAGTTTAAGATAATTATCCTCCTTTAGCGTACTACATCTTGCTGTTTACATATATATATATATATATATATATATATATATATATATATATATATATATATATATATATATATACACACACACACTTAACCTTATTTGTGACCTGGATTTCCAGAACTTCCTCCAACTCTTTCTTTCGTCTTGCTGATATGTTCTTTGTTAATATCTTTGTTTTATCTTTATTTATTTTCAAACCTGCTACTTTTCCCTACTCTTCTATCTTTTCTATTAATTTAGGTGCTGTTTCCAGTGGATCCTCTAATATAAATACCAGGTCATCTGCAAAGGCTTGCAATTTGTACTCTTCCTTTTTAATTTTCATTCCTTTTATTTCTTTTTCATCTCTAATGTTCCTGTTCAACACTTCCAATGTTAACACAAACAACAGAAGTGACAGTGAACAACCTTGTCAAGTCCCTTTTCTTATTTCTATAGCATCTGTTAACTCTCCATTTATCATTTCTATGACTTGAATAATTTTTTTTACCAAAGCCCATTTGTTTCAATTGTAATAACATAAATCGACAATTCACATTGTCAAAGGCTTTCTGTGCATCTAAAAACATCAAAGCCATTTGCTTTTCAGGATGTGCCTCATAATATTCCAAGGTATCCAGAATTATTCTCATAATATCTTTAATTTGTCTCTTTGGCAGAAATCCGTTTTGATCAGAATGAATAAAGTTATTTAAATATCTTTTCAGTCTTTCTGCCAAAATTGAAGCAAAAATGTTATAGTCTGAGTTTAGTAGGGATATTGGTCTATAATTGTTAACTTGCTGTGGGTCTGTGTCTTCCTTCGGCACAAGTGTAATATATGCTTCTGACCACGTTTTGGGTATTCTCTTCTTTGACATAACTTCATTCATAACATCTAGTAATTGAAGATTCCGTAATCCATCCGGACCTGGTGCTTTTCCCATATTTTGTTTTTTTAAAGCTTCTGTTAGTTCCATCATCATTATGTTCCCTTCTAACATTATTTCAATGTCTTTGGGTATCTGGGGTAAATTCGTTTCCTGTAGATATTCTTTGATTCTTTCTTCCTGAACATTATCTTGATGATACAATTTTCCATAATAATCTTGTATCATTTTTTTCTTCTCTGTATTTCCATAGCAGATATGTCCTTGTTTATCTATTAATTGACTTATCCTTCTTGATTCTCTTTCCTTTCTCAAATTATAAGCTAACCATCTGCCTGGTTCGTTTGCATCTTCAAAATAATTCTGTTTAGCATTTTTAATTTTTTGTGCTAATTCCTCTTTTTCCATTAATTCCATTTTATGGCCATTTTAATTTTAATGTCCTTTTGTGGAAATTTCTGTAGCTCTTTTTCCAGTCTCTTATAGTCGTCTTCCAGTGTTTTAAAAGTTTTTTTTCTATTTTCTGTTTCTTTTTCTTGTATATTCTATTCTACCTCTTGTATAGGCCTTCATCGTGTCCCAGAGATTCTGTAATGATGTGTCCTCTTTTTTATTTTCTTTAAAAAAGAAAGCCAGTTCTCTCTCAATTTTATGTTTAAAGTCTTTTTCCTTTAATGTCGTATTATTTAAAGTCCATCTAGATCTCCTCTTTTGTCCTTTCCATGTAACTGTTATTGGGTTATGATCTGCCCAAGTACTTGTTTCTATTTCAATTTCTTGTATGTTGGAAAACAATTCTGTTGACATCCATATCATATCTATTCTAGATCATGATGCATGTCTATTTGAATAAAAAGTATATTGTTTATTTCCCGCATTTCTCTCTCTCCATGCATCTTTTAAGTTTATTCCTCTATCATTCGAAAGAAGGCTTTTGGTAATGTCTTTCTAATTTTCTTTGTTGTTTTCTGTGTTTTGTAGTCCAATTTATCATTAATTATTCCATTAAAATCTTCCATTATACAAATATTAACATAGTCCAGTTCAATTATTTTCATATGTAATTTCCTGTAAAATTATTCTTGGTTGTCATTTGGAGCAGATTCCTATTAAAAGTATTTTTACATTATTGTCCATTATCTCCACCATCAAGATCCTTCCATCATCATCTGTATAGATTTGTTTTGCAGGGATTGTATCTCTGAAGCCACTCCTCTCTTTTTACATTGTGTCAATGCTGTAAATAATTTCCCTAATTTTTGGTGTTTCAATAAGTGTTCATGTTGTTTTTTAATATGTACGTCTTGTAAGCAGATTATATCAAATTTTAATTTCTCTAATTTATGAAATACTTTTCTTCTTTTAGTAGCTAAATTAAGTCCATTTATATTAATTGTAATCAATTTTCTCTCATCCATTTTAGATTTTATAAGAAGGATTTGTTGCTTTAGTAGATCTTGGTTCTCATTGCTCTCTGGGTACACCACCTACAGCTCCTTCTTCTTTTTCAATTGCTGTTATACACTCCTCTTGGAATTTGATTAGTGACTCTTCTTTTCTTGTATCTTCCTCTTTTCCTCTAAAATATTCTAGATAGAATAGCTCAGCTTTTTCAACTGTGTCAATTCTGTGTCTTTGTTCCTGCCAGGTGAACATGAGACCTTCTGGTATCAACCATCTGTAGTTTACTCCTCTCTTAAGTAACTCTTTAGTCAAAAATAGGTATTCTCTTCTCATCTCTCTCACTCTTCTCGGTACTTGCTTCAGTACCACAATTTCTTTATCTTTATACTTTAACATTTTCTCTCTTGCCGCCTACAGTATCTGTGTTTTAACAGTTTTCTTAGTGAATCTAATATGAACTTCTCTTGGTAATTTATTTTTCATTGCGTATCTTGTATAGACACGGAACACTTCATCCATTCCATCCATCATCTTCTCTTTAGTTATTTCTAATGCTTCTGCCAAGATTTCTGTTATTATTTCAGCAAGGTTTTCGCCCTTTTCTTCTTCTATATTTTGGAATCTAAGATAAAATTCTGACCTGTCAATTTCCCATCCCAATGATCTGCTCTTGTCTCTTTCAACTTCACTCAATCGAGTATCAAGATCTCCAATTTTCTTATCTCTTTGTACGTCTTGTTCTTCAATTTTCTTGAATCTATCCTCATATTTCATCATCATCTGTTGGATATTCTCAACTTTCTCATCTGTCTTTTCAGTTCTTTGCTCAATATTTTCCATTCTCTTTTCAATATTGTTTGTTTTTGCTCGTATCTGGTGAAGAGGAAGAAATTGGTATTGAGGAGGCTGAGGCTGCTGTCTTTCTACTCATCTTGTAGTGCTTGATAAAAAGAGAAAAACAAAAGAAGAAACAAGAGCAGACAACTGCCACCCCAATGAAAATTAAAAATAAAAAAAAGGGAAGGGGAAAAAATCTTCAGGCACTTGTATACCTTTATCCACTTGGTTCCAATTATAAGAAAAAATACAAAGGGTGTAGAATAAAAAAAAATTTTTTTAAAGGAAATTTAAAAAATAGAAATCTATGTATTTTCCTTAATAAAAAAAAAATTAAAACAAAAGAAGAGGAGGGGGAAAAATATACTCTAATTCCTGAGCCAAAAGGCTAAAGTCCAAACATAAAAATCCAGCTGGAGGGGAAGTAAAAAAAAGGAGGATAACAAACAGTTCTGTCAGAAAGTAAACCACTGCCACTAAATGTCTAAGGCTCTTTAATGAATCAGTTCTCTTTTCAAGGACATTTCAATCTTCTTTCTTTCAATTTAAACTCCAGACTCCAGCTATCAATAGTTTTGCAGAGGAGCACCTGTATAAACAATCTGCCATGCTCATCCCACTATCTTTTCAGTAAAAAGCTCAGAGTCGTTGAATGTAACTCCAATGTATAAACAAGCAAAAAAGAAAACAATGTATCCAGGCCTCTAGATGGCAGTGTTACTTAATTCCCTTCACTTTCACTTCCCCTTGTATATCCAAAGCCAGGAATAGATAAAAAAAGTAAAGTCATTAGAGAAAAAGAAAAAAATAGACCTCAAATGAAAAAACTAAAGCAAAAAAAAAATTCCTAATCAAGAGACTTTCAAAGAGGTTAGAAAAAATGAAAAATTAGAGAAAAAGACCAGTCCAGCTTAAAGTTGAGAAGCTTTTACCAAATTCCAGGTTTCAACAAAAAAGAAAAAAAAACCTTCCATTTAATTTAAGCTTAATCTTGCCACTTAACCTCTTTTATCTTCACTTTTAATTACACTTTAAGTCTTTTAGGGTGTTCTTTCCAAAAAAATAGAAAGTAGAAATTTATCTCACCAAACTGACACACTTTCTTTTCAGCTTTTCTTCTGTTCCAGGGCTGTCCCAGCTTCAGCAGCTTCATTGGCTGCCTCTCCGCCACCCCAAAAAAGGGCTTCTCCTGGATATACCAGGGACTTTGCTGTGTCCCTGAGATCGACAGGATGTGCCCTTCTCTGTCACCGTCTCTATGGGATGGTTTAGGTCCAACAGGACTGTCCAGCAGCTGAGATATCGGCGGCGATCTTGGAGGTTCAAGATCGCACGTCGTACCGCTGAGATACCAGCTCCGACCTCCAGAAAATAAAATTTGTAAGATACATAAAATTTCACACTGTTCTCTGAGTGAAAATTTAGCTTATTTTCCCTTCGTCTGAAAACGAAATGAAAGCACTTTTTGCTTTAGGAAGTGAGTAGCAAGAACAGAGAATGTAGAGCCTGCCAGATAACTTGTGGGAGAGGGAAATTCTCTCTAGACCACAGAGCAACATGCATTTCAAGTGTAAAGTCTCAAGCATCAACAAAGGAAAAGAATCTAACAGCTATGTATGACATGTTAAAGTTGCTGCTTCGGCCTGGATGATAGATCACAAGGTAACAGGTGAACCTTTGGGGATCTCCAAATTGTGCTTCCCGGCTGTGATGGAATGTAGAAGGCTGGATTCCCAGGAGGGAGGGGGTACATTTCAGAGGAATAAGAGGCAGCTCTGTCCAGCTAGAGAGAAAGAGGGTGAGAGAAAGAGGTTGACAACAGCTCCTCCCTATTAGTTCTTATAGTATATGCTGGATGTAAATAGTAGGATGATTCAGTTTGGCACGATTCTGTCTTGTGTGGAACAATAAAGAAATCTGTTTGGAAGACCCACCATGTGTCTTTCTTTTTTGGTTTCTTGACCTGACACATTTAAGTTTAAGACAGCAAGAATAACAGTTGTTGTTTTGAGGCCTACAGGTAATCCTTTTGTTGTTGTTGTTGAATCAGGGAATGAGTTAAATGATTGAATTACACCTATGGGGGTGGTATCTTCAAAGCCTCAAGGGAGTTGGGCAGGCTTGCCTTAGCACTTTTATGGATTACTGCTTGGTTCTTATATTAGCTGCCTCATGCATCTTGTTCATAGAGTTATTCCAACCCATTACTGAGAACTGTGATAGAATTGAGCAAGCAGCACTAAATAATTTTCTGGCATTTTCTGGATATTCAGAGAACCTTGATTAATTTAATTAAAAGAAGATTTGTACTTGTCAGATCTGTGTATCTGCCATTCTTCCATGGAAGAAAAGGGGAGGGGGGTTGGATTTGATACATTTAATTATTTTCCTCTCCACGTATCCTAAATACCTTATTTCTTACATTGGCTTTGTATAATCTTTTACACAGGGACGGGATTCAAATTTTGTAACAACCGGTTATGTGGGAGTGACTAGGTAGGCATGGTCATGTGACTGGGTGGGTGTGGCTTTTTTGCAGCAAAACACCTCCCCATTTTTTGGGCCTTCTGGGCCTCAGGGAAACCTCCTGGGGAGGGCATTTTTGCTCCCAGAAGGCTTCCCTGGGGCACAGGAAGAAAAAAAAAACGGAGCCTGAAGGGGCATGCAGCATTCCCCCTATGCTTCATTTTGGGGCCTCCTGGGCCTCAGGGATGCCTCTTGGGGGGGCGTTTTTGCTTCCAGGAAAGCTTCCCTTGGGCCCAGGAAGGAAAAAAATGAGGGGGTGTGTGCTGCACCCCCCTCCATTTTTTGCCTTTCTGTGCCTCAGGTAAGTCTCCTGGGTGAAGCAGTAAGTAAGCGAGGGGAATCCCGCCACAGCTGATCATAGAAACAGCTGATCGTCAGGAGGGGAAAAAAAGAAATACCTTAAGGAGTGACTGGGCAGGGAAGAACAGAGTCAGCAATGTCGGGCATGCGTGCAATGTTGCCCATGCATGATAAGGACTGACTGGGAAAAGAGGGGGGGTGGGCAGAGAGGGGCAGGGCCAGCCAGGTGCACAATTTGCCAGTTCTCCAAACTGCACAGAATCATAACAACTGGTTCTATAGAACTGGTCCGAACTGGTAGAATCCCACCCCTGCTTTTACACGATTTATAACCATTGCCTGGTGTCCCAGATGTCTGGAAAAATCTCACCTCTTTGAGGGATTTAAGGGGAGAAGGGCCATGTAGATTGCAGCATCAGAAGATAACTCCTGGGAACCTTTCCTTAATTGCTTTCTCAGAGACGGTGGGATAATAACGTTCACACCTGTGGATTGGTGGAATCCACATCGGACTGAGGGGAGGGGTTCTAATTCTCTTTATCTTAGTTGCATGCCCTGAGGGACCCCGGACTTTGAATTTTGACCTGCTTTACCCCTCTTCAATAAAAAGATTCCTTTTGAAATACAAAGTTTTCAAGAGTTCATACTTATATTTTGAAGAGGGGGAGGAAGAGGCTGGTCCTTACAGTACTGCTATATGAAACGTGTACATTCTCACAGTAACTGAAATATCTGGAGAGCAGGAAGGAAGAAGGCTTAAAAGGTGCAGCACAGGTTTATTGAAGCTTGTCATACCTGCCTACCACTGTGTTTGGGGTTTGGTGGGTCTCTTCAGCAAAGCTGGGATAGATTGTGTGGACTCCATATTATATTTCTACAAGCAATGAAAATGGGAAATATTACAGAATCATGTAAAAAATGTATGCTTTCACAGAACATCTATCTACACAGGTCTGCCCTTGACTACACTATTAAATTTTGGAGGTCATGAATATGTGAACATTACTTTCCCTTAAAACCAAAGACTAGCTCAGTTTTTTGAAGCAACCAGGCAATATCATTTGGGGACTTCTCAAATTGCTACTTGTTACCACAGATGGCAAAAGTCATCTTTTTCGAATTGATGATCTTTTGGAAGTATGGCTGTAGATGTCCCAGGAGTAGACAAAGCAGGATCCCACAGATGACCCGTTCAGAATAATTACAATCTTTCATGGGTTCTTCGGTTCCTTAGCTTCTTGCATGTGTTATAATCAGACAAGCTATCTCTGGCTTTGAAGATCTGTTCCTATGCTGTTCAACCCTTGATTGTGCTGGATTTCTAGAGGAGAAGTTGGTGGAGACTCTGGCCAAAATGATGTCTTCTTGGAGGCATAAGAAGGTGATTGAGGCACAGAAGGAGGTGCCAGCCATTTCTGCACAATATGAGGGGGAACTGGGCTCCTGGTTTCCAAGGGAAGTGGGTGCTGAGGAAGAGACAGACAGGGAGGAGGAGAATCAGGGGTGGCTATTGCTGACTGATTTTTCAGGAACCAGGAGGAAGGAGCTGGAAATGGGTGTGTTGAAAGACATGATCTAAAGTGTGGATCCTCAGCAGGAAGTGATGGAGAAGGGGAAACTGGGCTATTTGGTGCACTATGTGAAAATATGAAGCATGAATTGGCAGCAAGGGCACCGGTGCTAAAATCTTTGAGAGAGGGAATGTGGAAAAGAGCAGCTTTGCTCCCAGGCTTTATCCTCAAGTGTGGTTCGCTGGTGATTCCCTTTTTCTGGAGCAGGAAGAAGTCATGGGGTTCAGCAGGATTCATGGCATAGAAAACATTTGCACTGTCAGGAATCAGCAGCTCTTTGGGGGAGAAAAAGAACAAAACACAAAGAATGAGAGAATGTGAGCAAGATTTCCAGCATCTCCCCTCCTATCTTAACAGAATAACAGAGTTGAAAGGGATCTTGGAGATCTTCTAGTCCAACCCTCTGCTCAAGCAGGAGACCCTATACCATGTCAGGCAAATGGCTGTCCAGTCTCTTTTTAAAAGCCTCCAGTGATGGCGCTCCCACAACTTCTGAAGGCGAGACATACCACTGGTTAATTGTTCTCACTGTCAGGAAATTTCTCCTTAGTTCTAGATTGGTTCTCTTCTTGATTAGTTTACACCCATTACTCCTTGTCTTGACTTCTGGTATTTTGGAAAATAGTTTGATCCCCCCCACCATCTTCTCTGTGGCAACCCCTCAAATATTGGAACACTGCTATAATGTCACCCCTAATCCTTTTTTTCACTAAACTAGACAAACCCAATTCCTGTAACAATTCTTTATATGTTACCCTCTAACCCCTCTAAAACATATTTTTTTATATTGTGATGACCAAAACTGAATGCAGCATTCCAAGTGTGGTTTTACCAAGGCATTATAAAGTGGTACTAACACTTCACGTGATCTTGAGTCTATCCCTCTATTAATGCAGCCTAAGATTGCATTGGCTTTTTTGGCGGCTGCAACACACTGTTGACTCATATTTAGGTGATTGTCCATTAGGACTTCAAGATCCCTCTTGCAGTTACTGCTATTGAGCCAAGTTTCATCTAATAATCTAATTTAATTATATCTAATTAATTACTTTAATGTACTTACATCTAATTTTCTGTACATATCTTTTAAAAATCCTGTGCTCCAAGATCTTTGAAAGATGATTCAATGGCTCCGAGATCACATCTGCCAATTCCTTCAGAACTCTGGAAGGTAATCTGTCAGGTTCTGGTGATTTGAACTCATCTAGAGTGGACAGATGTTCTCTTACCATTTTCTTGCCTGCTTTAATTTGAATTCCTAGTCTGTCTTTTGGGCTATTTTTTCTTTTGGTGTCTGAAGATAGATGCACAGAAATAATTAAGCAGCTGTGCTTTCTTCCTGCTACCTGTTACTTCCTTGCTATCTTCTCATACTAGTGGACCAATTGTTTCTTTGACTTTTTTATTGGTTTTTTTAATATGTTGAAAGCATTGTTGTTGTTGTTGTTGTCATTTGTTGCAAGTCTTAGTTCATTCTGAGTTTTAGCTTTCCTGACTTCATCTTTGCCGATTCAGGCTATTTGCTGGTATTCTGCTCTAGTTAGGTGTCCCTTTTTCCATTTTTTATACTGGTTTTATACAGTAAGTATCAGATACTGGTTTGATTATGTTCTATTGCTTATGTCTTCCTTGTGTTGAACTCTAATATGACATGGTCACTCTTGCCCAAAGTTCCTGCAACTTCAACCCCCTCTATCATTTGTTCTTTATTAGTAAAATTTGGTCCTGTATAGCTGTATCGCTGTCCCTCTAATTCCTTCCTCTACCTTTTGAATGACAAAGTTGATAGCTAGGTTGGTCAGGAACCTGACAGTAGAGTTTGTGGGATTCTACCGGTTCCGGTAAGCCGGTAAGTGGGATTCTACCGGTTCTCTCTGGCTCTGTAGAACTGGTAGCTCTGAAGAGCAGCAGACATAGAACGGATTCTATGTCTGCTGCTGTTTTGGCCCACCCACCCGCCTGAGTTCTTACCTGACCTTTATTTCCTGGTTTTTCAACCGCAGCTGCTTTGCGCGGCACAGTTGCGGTTGAAAAAGCAGGGAAAAAGTGCTTTTTCAACCGCTGTGCACCCGTGTGCAGCGCTGCTCAGCTGTCCAGGCAGCAAGCTGACCATGATTAACACGCGCACAAATCGTAAATCACCGAACCGGTAGTTACACCGGTCTGATCCCACCCCTGGTTAAAGGCCCATTACTATTGTTGTGTGTTTCCTATATACATTTGTTAACTGATTAGGTAAAGGTAAAGGTTCCCCTCACACATACGTGCTAGTCGTTCCCGACTCTAGGGGGCAGTGCTCATCTCCGTTTCTAAACCAAAGAGCTAGTACTGTCTGATGACGATTCCGTGGTCATGTGGTCTGCATGACTAAACGCCGAAGGTGCACAGAATGCTGTTACCTTCCCACCGAGGTGGTCCATATTTTTTTTACTTGCATTTTTACATGCTTTCAAGCTGCTAGGCAGAAGCTGGGACAAGTAAGAGGAGCTCACTAGGGATTCGAACTGCTGAATTGTCGACCTTTCTGATTGACAAGCTCAGCACTGAGCCACTGAGCCACTATATCCCTTAGCAGTTAACTATTTCTTCTGCTTGGTTGACTGGCCTGTAGTATATACTAATGGCAATATCATTCATTTTTTCTTTCATATTAACTGCATTCTAGGAGGCTTTCATCCCTGGTTTTAGCATTTCTGTAGAGATGTAGTGATCTCTTACATATATGTAATAATAGGTTGAGGAAGTCAGACTATTCTCCAGAGCACCTGAAGCCAGGACAAGAAGCAATGGATCAAGGAGAGAAGCAACCCAGAACTAAGGAGAAATTTCCTGACAGTTAGAACAATTAATCAGTGGAACGATTTGCCTCTAGAAGTTATGGATGCTCCAACACTGGAGGTTTTTAAGAAGAGATTGGACGACCATTTGTCTGAATGGCAGTGATGGCTAACTTTTTCAGCACCAAGTGCCCAAAGCGCATGCATGTGCACCCCCAAAATGCAATACGTGCATGTCCCCCGTGCATACACCACACCTCCCCTGTGCATGTGCTCCCTGCACATTTCTGTGCATCCCCCACGCATGCGTGTCCCCATGAATGCGCACGCATCCTCCATGCATGCACCCCTCCCCTCACGCATGCATGGAAGAAACCTGAAGACCAGCTAGCTGGCGGGAGGCATGCGCGCGCATGTACAGCACAGCTGAGCTGGGGCGACGGCTCGCGTGCCCACAGAGAGCGCTCTACATGCTACCTCTGGCACATGTGCCATAGGTTCGCCATCACGGGTATAGGATTTCCTGCCTGAGCAGGAAGACTTCCAAGGTCTCCTCCAACTCTGTTATTCTGTATTCTGTTATAATGCAGTTCCACCTCCTCTAACGGAATCTGTTTCTTTGTCCAGTTTATATCCTTCCAATAGTACATTCCAGTTGTGAGTTTCATCCCACCAAGTTTCAGTAATGGCAATTATAACACACCTGCCCTCATGTACTAATACTTCAAGCACTCCCTGCTTGTTCTCTAAACTTTGAGTTGGTGTATAGGCATCTGAGTCCTTTAGGGCTGCCCCTGCCAATCACGAGCTGCACCACTGTTTTGCTGGCCTATAGCTGCCAAGATTATGATCTCTTCTAGGATTCTGGGATTCTTACCTTGACCATCCCCCAGAAGTTGCAGAAGTTGGTAGTTGCATGGTGAGTCCTCTTCCAGTTTGTGTTTCTGCAAAGCCCGCTGTACCACAGCTGTGGTCTTATCCTGGCTAGTGATCTGTAGGGAGAATTCATCCACTTATAGGTAACCACAGTTGAGTCTGATAGATCCAGCTATGTGACAACACAGTGTAAAACATTGTTAAAGGATAAAACAACACATATAAATGGCACATTACCGACCAAATAGAAAAGTGGTCTCAGTGAAGACATTTTGGGCTCTGAATTGCCCATTCTCAATATTTCCAAATGCTCAAAGTTTCAGAGGTATGTATAGATTTGCTTAGCTCTCTTCTTTCCCACTCATTTCTCAATCTTGGCAATTTACAGGCATGTAGACGTTAACTCCTAGAAACCCACAGCCGGCATAGCTGTTGATGAGAACTTCAGGAGTTGGAAGTTCACATACCTGAAAACTGCCAAGATTGAGAAACTTTGCTCTAGATACTTTGTTCATTTTTGTTCTAATTACTTATTTGGTGAGATTTATTCTTCACTTTCTTAGTTCACAGCTTCCATGTACAGAACCTGTTAACGCTTGGATTTCCTGATTCTCTTCACCCTTCTGGTGCAATCAGAGAACCCTCATCACTTTAATCATGTGCAATCTTTCAGCCTGCTTTCCAGTCATGTCCTTATTAAACCTGCCCCAGGTATTTCCTGCAATTCAGAACTCGTGGCTTCCCTTCCACAATACTGCCCTCTCTTGGTAACTTACCAGAATGCTGCGATAAAGGTTTCCATTTCCACAGATATTGTTCATATGGACACGGACAACGCGGGATTCTGTTTCTCCCTGTTTCGAGATGGAAGGTGGCACAGGCTGCTCAGGCAGAGGGCAGGTTTTCCACTGAGTTACAGGTGGATCCTAAGCAGATGAAAATGATCAAAAGTGAAATATCATGTCTTTTAAAAGTGGCATACTTTTTGATGTGCCACAAGAGACTTTTGTGTATGCAAACTATAATCTATGATGTTGGGGGAACAAATGGTGTATTTTGAGACCCTAAACGGAGTATCAGAATCTAAAGTAAAGCACATCCCAGAATTCAGGATTTCCCCAGGTTTATTTTCTGTACATGGAAGTTGTAAATAGAGAAAGTGAAAAATAAATATCACAAAATAAATGATCTAGAAAAAAAGTGAACCAAAGTATCTAGAGCAAAGTTTCTCAATCTTGGCACTTATTTCAGGTGTGTTTAACTCCTAAAGTTCTCATCAACAGCCATGCTGGCTGTGGGTTTCTGGGAGTTAAAGTCTACATGCCTGTAAATTGCCAAGATTGAGAAATGAGTGGGAGAGCTAAGGAATGCATACATACGTCTAAATTTGGCAGTTAAAATAATTTAAATTCATTCTAGGAATTAGAGAACTGATTGATCACATTTGGTAGAAAAAATTACTAGGAAGATTTAAATGGTTTCCAAATAGTGTTTGTAAATGACCAATATTTCCCAACACAGTATCAGATTGTCATCCATGTAATCTTCTGGGTAGAAACTTAACCTGTCTGTTCTATATAGAAGGCAGTGGAAAATTCTCACCCATTATGGCAAACACCCATGTTGGTAAGTGAAGTAGGATATGGATACCTAATACTTGAATACTTGCAACCCAGTGGGCACAGTAACTCCTCAGTCACAAAAGATGCCACCTTTGGAGAAATGCAAGCTCCACTCACTTTTTGCAGAGGGCAGCCAATCAATGTGAATGACAGCTGCCAGTAAATGCACTCAATCCTCAGCACCCAAGCCACCTTATTTGAACTGGGCTTGGGGAGAAAGGGGAGAAAGAAAATATGGATGAAGGCATGAACAGAGTACATGTGTGCATATGCGCAGGTAGATTGACTGTTGATCCTTCCTGGCAATCGATATAAGTTTCAAGAGCAACATTGTTGCTTAGACTTATCCTAATGATATGAATAATATTTTGAATTATGAATATAATTATAGCCTACACCCACGTGCTTAATGAGGATAGCATAGATTTTGCTTCCATAGCATCTTCTAGTTTCTAGTTTCTATAAACAGTGTTACATTAAACATATCAATCTTAAAGGAAATATTTCATCTAAGGAGTGAACGTGGCTACCCATTACCCAACACATGATCCTACATGAGACTTGGTTTCCTGCTGTCTGTCAAGGTTGATGTTTTTGGAAAGTAGTAAGCATGGGAGGGCAGGGAGGGAGGGAGAAGGGAGGCTTGTTTCTGGGGAACTAGATGCTAAGTTGAAGCCTTCTACTAGCCTACAAGCCAAAGAAGTAATGGGGCAGAGGCAAAGAAGAAGTGAAGTTGAGGGGAAAACTAAGGAGGAGGCAATAGTTCATACTAATAGCAAAAATAATAAATCAGGGATTAAATTGATTTTAAAAGATAACATAAACTGAGATTTCCTATTTAAGTTATTTTTAACATTGTTTTGCTATGTATATTTTATGTACAATTCTATTTCTGGTTTAATAAACATTATTTAACATCGGAATCTGTTTTATAATTTTGGGAGCTTACAAATGTAAAGTGTGTTATGTACTTTATTCAAAAACTACTGTCCCCCCCAGGCCACCAGCCCACTCCAGGTTTGCCCTGGACAAGCCTCAGAAGGCATCATGACTTCTGCATCTGCTTCTCTGGCTTAGAAGGTACATTGCTTGAAGGTGCCATGCTAATTTGGCACCCTCACCAGACACAAAGAAAGTTGTAACTTCTCACAATCAATTGTTCTAAGAAATAGGTGGTTTATTGCTACCTACCGTCCCTGTCCTATTGTTTCTTTTATTTTCTTATATGTATCCATGTATTCATAACTATGTTTATATTTATACCTATTATCTTGTAAGCAATTGACAAATCAAATCAAATAAATAAATAAAAAACTGCAGGCTGTGAAATAAGTATTCAGCAAGTGACTAAGGTCTTGCACTTTGGCAGGAAAAACCTAATGTGCCAGTAGAGAATAGACAGTACCTGGTTCAACAGTAGTGGTGCAGTGCAGGCTACTTCTGCTGCCTGCCGGCTGCCTGCAATTTGACAGTTCAAATCCCACCAGGCTCAAGGTTGACTCAGCTTTCTATCCTTCCGAGACTAGTAAAATGAGGACCCAGATTGTTGGGGGCAATGTGCTGACTCTGTAAACCGCTTAGAGAGGGCTGTGAAGCACCGTGAAGCAGTATATAAGTCTAAGTGCTATTGCTATTGCTGTGAGAAGGACCTAGGTGGACCACCACTTAAGTAAGAGCGAACACCTTGCTGCAGGGCCAAAAAGGCCAATGCTGTATCAACAGAGGGATAGCATCAAGATCATGAGAAGTGATAGCATCACTTTCTTTTGCACTAGTGAGGCCACACTTGGAATACTGCATCCAGTTCTGGTCACTATGATACAAAAATGATGCTAAGGCTCTTGAAAGAGTGCAGAGATTAGCACAAACATAATAAGAGGTCTGGAAGTTAATTTTTATGATGAACATAAGGAAACTAGGTATGTTTAACCCAATGAAGATATGGCTTAATGAAGATATGATAGCTCTCTTCAAGTACTTGAAGGGCTGTTACAAAAGAAGAGGGGGGTCAACTTATTCTCCAAAGCACCTGAGGGCAAGACAAAAAGCAATGGGAAGAAGCGTATCAAAGAGAGTTCCAACCTAGAATGAAAGAGGAATTTCCTGACAGAACAATTAGTCAACTGAATAACTTGCCTCCTGGAGTTGTGGGTGCTCTATCATTGGAGGTTTTCAAGAAAAGATTAGACATACATTTGTCTGGGATGGAATAAGGTAGACCTTGGGCAAGGGATTGGACTAGAATACCTCCAAAGTCTTTCTCAGTCTCCAACTGCCGTTGGCTGACTCCCGCAGACACAAGAAAGAACTCAGAACACTCACATAGATGCAGGGTTTCTTTTAATCCACCTTGGTTTGCAAATAAAGCAGCAACAGCAGATAGCGAGTCACATGTAAAGCTAGCACTGGGAGCTTTGCCTACCAGTGCTGCTTTTATGTCTTTTCCCCAAACACCACCCATCTGGCAGTCCACCCACTCAGGAGCCCTCCCCCTATGCAAGTTACTTCGGCCTCCTCCAATCCCCAACAGAAAACAAACCCAACATCTGGACCTGTGGATGTTTGCTGGATCGGTCCTGCTGCTTCAGCTACTCTCCCTTCAGCATTCCTCCAACAGTGGCATCTTCTTCTCAGTCCTGCATGCATCACACCCCACCACCCAGTCCCTTATGTGGTGAGTCTGTGAGTATAAGTCAGGCTCAACACTCAGTCCATAAATCTGTATCCAATGCAATCCTACTTCCTGCAATAGATCCCACCCTGTCTACAGATCAGCCAATGAAACAAAGGGGAGGGAGTCTTCCCCACTGACATTCCTTGGGTGTGTCAGTGCATATAATTTGCAACTGATCCTAGAAATGAAGGAAAAGGTGATGACTTAATCCTAGATTTGATGCAATCTGCATCAAATTTTCTAGAACACATTCCAGGTTTTTATACTGCTGAAAAGAAAGAAAATAACCTTCTTATTTTAAGGCAGCTTCTTCCAGTTTGGAACCCAACACAAATACAACCTCTAAATCTGAATCAACATCCCTCCACCCCCATTTTGGGAGTGATAGTATCATATTTTCACACTTTTGGAAGCCACCAGCTTGAAAAAGGTTACCAAATCCATAGCAGTGAAGAATTTTTTTCTTTGTTTTCGAACAGAGAAGTAAAAACATAGAGATACAACATGTACTGTAGTTTCCGTATTGTAATATCAACTTCAACAATTGATGTTCATGGAGGGAAGTGACGTCGCGGTGATACCAGTCACAAGGGAACAGAGCTCTCTGTCCCTGCGCTGACTTCTCCTTGTTCATGGGTTCCGGAAGCAGCTAAAGCCACCTTAGAGGGGCGGTGAAGTCAAAGAGGGGAATCCTGTGAAGTTCCAGGGGAGAACGCAACTCCCCTGTAGAGCCCCAGGGCTTTCTTTGCTCTCTATGCCACAGAGAGAAGAAGAGGCAGTCAACATGGCTGCCACACAGCCAGAGACAGCTTATCCAGGAAATGTGCTGGAGCAGAGCCGGTGAACAGTGTCTGGAACTGGGTGAAAAAAAAATCTTTTTACTTAAAGTGCAATCCCGAAAAAGAGAGACTCAGAATTATCTTCAAAGTGGGGGTGACCTAACACTGTGAGTAAAATCTTAAGATTTTTAAAATGGAAGGGAAAGGAACAAAACAGAAAATTTACTAGAAACACAGAAAATTGGACTTTTAAATTGGATAAATGTTGGCTCTGGATAGGCATTGTAAAATGCTGGAACTATTTACATAAAAGGCTAATATTATATCTACAGTACATCTGGAGAATTAGAGTAAAATTGAACAAGAAGAAAGGCAAGATAAAGTGAAAACTGATGTAAGATCGCCACCTGCTGTCAAAGGAAGGCACAATATATTCTCAAAATCCTGGAAAGGCCTGGTTTGGGGAGATTTAAAAGGGAGAATAAGAAAAACATTATCACTAAAAAGACCCCTGAAAGTTTCAATATAGATTGAATTAATAGGAGGATCTATGAAAGTTCCACCTTTGGGTTATCTAGAAGAACAGACTGATTAACTTAGGGATACAAAGACTCCTGGACATTGGACACTGAATTTATTTGAGAAGTGGTTTTGGTGTGAACAAAAGATTGGTGGATTATTGGACAAAAAGAAATAAAATAAACAAAAAAAGATGTGTGGAATTTGGGAAGAAATTGAGTCGGAAATCCAGTATTTGAAGGACATTTTGACAAGAAGATGTGAGAAGATTCTGAATAAAATACAGAGCATAGATGAGACTTTCAAGAAGAGACTGCCATTTGTCAGAAATGGTGTAGGGTCTCCAGCTTGGACGGGGGGGTTGGACTAGATGTTCTACAAGGTCCCTTCCAACTCTGATTATCCGTTATCTGAGCCAGAAATCAAGACACAAATGACAAAGAGAAAACAGGATGTCTAGGAAGAGGAGGAGTTAACCGAAAGAGCAGCTGGAAAAATAGAACAGACAAAACAACAAACAAAAATAAATTACAAGGAGATAAAAATAAAAACAATGGTGATTGATGATATAAATCAACGGGAGAATATTTTAAGGGAAGTTAAACAGGAATTGGAACTGCAGGGAGTTTTCTTTGGGAGAGAGACAGGGGTAAGAGTAGAGAACTTGGAAATGAGACAATGGAACTGGGTAGAGAAGGGAGAAATGTATAAGAGAATGGGCCAAGAAGTAGCAGATAGAGATAAAAATCCAAGAGAAGAACATGGGAGAGAAGCTAAGAAACAAATAATTAAAGCTTTAATGTGAATGAGAGATGATGGATAATAAAAAAGGAATGGAATGGAATGGAATGGAATAGAATAGAATAGAATAGAATAGAATAGAATAGAATAGAATAGAATAGAATAGAATTCTTTATTGGCCAAGTGTGGTTGGACACACAAGGAAGGGGGATTAATGGAATAGATATTTTTACATTATAAAGTGAATTAATAACAGAATTTAGAATTTTAATGAGGGTAATTTTGAATATGTTATATGGAATAATCAAACAATTGAAGAATACAATTTAATGTAAATATGTGTATGATTAGTTAAACTACATAAGAATGTTGAATGTAATATATATGAATATTAATATTCTATTTGTAAGAAAAGGAAGCATACGTAGAATTTGGCTGATATAAAAAGAACATATTGAAATTTTGAATAAGATAATAATGAAATTATAATAAATACGATTGTACTATTATTAGAATTATATAGCTTGTTAAACCTAAATATGATGAATATTATTTTATTTGCATTAAATAAGTTGCAAATTATGATTAGAAAGGGGATATTTTTAAAATATAATAGTGGCATAACTAAAAAACGGAAAGGGGATAAATAATGGAAGATCATAATTCAATATAAATTGGTCAATTATTATTAGAATTATATAAGTCTGCTAAACACTACAAATATAATTAATAATATTTTATTCGTAGTAAAAAGAGGGATACTTAGAATATGGAGATTGATACAAAAATAAGGTACTGAATAGTGAATAATCAAAGAATGAAAGATTCCAATTTAACAAAATATGTGTATTAATATCAAATTTTATAAAATTGTCAACTGTAATAAATATGAAGAATATTGTCATATTTGTTTTAAAATGTAAGATACTCCGGTGCCATACTGTTCACACAATGATGTTTGTAAAAAACAATAAAAAAATAAAAAATATGGCAAAAACAATTGATGTTTATGTTCCTTTATTATCCTTTATAGCATTTATTAGCAAGAATGACATCCATTTCCTTCTATTACTCTCTGGGCCAATTTCTTCATGATGCCTGCATTTACCATAATCTTGTTTGCTGTGTCCAAGATCAGTAGTCCAGATCTCTATCATGTTCTGTTATTCCTTGTAATGTTGCTACAGACACAAGGTCTTTGGAATAACAGCATCCAGAATGTTCTCTCAAGAAAAAAAAATGGGCCGGGTCCCATTAATATTTCCAGCTTCTTGGTTTTAATTAATTCAATGGAACCAGTGGTTATGCATTTGTTGTTGAAATTGTCTTCCCTTCCGTTCTGTGGCAACAATATGATAACACCAGGTTTTTAAATCCTGTTTTTGATAATACTTATGATGATAATTTCCTGAAGTAACCTTGTCCAGGCTGTTTATAAAACTGCCAACAACAAAAAGTAAAATATAGCAATTTAAAAAGAGTGATCTTATAAAGCCAGTTGTAGCACATGTATTGTATGGTGATTGTAATCCACCAATTGCATAAGTGTCCATTTCTGTTTTGCAAGAATCCCAAGACTTGAAAGATAGCATAGAAACAGTGTTAGAAATAAAAATAAACAAGTCACCTTGACCCCAGGAGATACCCATGTCGGGGAGGAAGGGACACTGGATCCATCTTCAGAGTTAAGGCTACTAGAAGAACCCAGTGGCATAGTTCCAGTCTTTTCAGACCCAGAAGGACTTGCAGGTTCTGAGCTCAAGAGGAGTCTGTAGAGAAGAGGAGAAAGGGGGCCAGATAGAGAGTTAAGGGAAGCGAGCAGTTTCACATATTTCTCATTTCTCTCCACATTAAAATAAAACCAAAAGGATCCCAGCATATCCTCACATGGATCTCATTATTTAACCCTCCATAATACTCTGATCTCACCCTGTATCAACCCAGGAGCATAAATCATCTATGTGTATCTGAGCAACCCAACACCATTTATGAGTGGCTAGCATAGATCTGGGAATGAAATGTGGATTTTGTACTTCAGAAGTCAAAGTTATTCCTTGGCATGTAATTCATCACTGGATTTATGTCTTGGTCTCATCATTTGCTCTGAGTATCATTTTTCTAACTCTCAGACCAACCTTGCATCACTCTTTATAGAATGTGGTCCAGAAATAATTCAGCTGATCATTTGAAAAACTTTACCAGCTTGCAAATCCACTTACAGTGCCTCCTTATTCAAAGGGCCCAATCAAAATTAGTAAACTTCTGAATGTCTCTTCTCATGAGTACCTAAACTTATACTGCTAGTACAGTTACACATTTAAAATATTCAATCATTCTGCATATTCATTATATTTCTGCAACAGCCCATTTCTTCTGAAAATTCCCTCTTAGGAAATTTAATTTAATTTAGAAGCACTGCCTCTTCCAAACTATGGTTAATACTTAGAAAAATTTAACTTGCAAATAGCCGAGTTCTAGGACTTCTCACATTATATACTAGGGAATTTTACTCTGAACCAGGAATTGTCTGACCTGGAAAGCCCAGACCTCTTGCAAATCTTCAGAGGCCTATGTTACCTGGATCTGATGGTATATGAAGAGGGTGACATTGTGCCCCATATTTATAAGATCAGCCTTAAGTGCAGCCCTGCCCTCTGAATAGCTTAGCACCCTATTTTTAATAATGGCCAGCCAGATGCTTCAGAAAACCCCACAAATAAAGCATGAAGTAAACAGCTTAATTTGTTGATTTATAATTCCACTGTGGTTTAATCTGTCCAAACCCAAATTAACCCAGTTTTGGTTGCCCTTCCCGTCAGCATGACAAAAGTAGACTGTAGGAGCAACAACAACAAAAAATCCCACAGGGTACATGGAGTGCTTATCTGGAGCATGGAGGGAAGGATCGGGTGGCAGGTAAAAAGGCAGAAGATAGAAAGGAACAAGAATATCACCTCTTACCAGTTACTGGGATAACTTACGAGCTAAATCGTTTGGTCAGACTGCGATGCAGCTTTGGTGAGTTGGGACAGGAGTCAGCTGGTGGCTCTATCATACAAGAAATGTAGTAGCTGGAGGAGAACAGTGAAGACAGATTCTGTAGTTACATCTTTTCAATGGTTGACTGAGAATACACATGGCACTTTGGGGTTTACGGCCTGAACTCTTATCTCTTATCTCCCCTTACTGCTTGTTTACTCATCAATTTCCAGAATCCTTTCTGATTCTCTGCCCTGCCCCATCCTCTCATTGGATCCTTCACCTCTACTCAATACTGTTCACCCATCCTTTAGCTGGCAAATACCAGTGTAATATTTACTGCTCCCATTGCTAACCCTATCTTGCCTGTTTTGAGTCTATTCTGAGTCATTGCCAGAGGGTATTGTCCTGATTTAGGACTGAGAATCCACTTTGGGTAAGATGCCTTTGCTGCCTTGGCTATTGTCCACTTTCAGCATGTTACCATTCCAAGGAGGAACTTCTACCATCAGTTCACTGCAGCAGCAATTGAGCTAGTCTGTCCCCAAGACTCTACCTGGGCTTCTCTAAGCTAGTTTCACACCATATTTGGCATGTTCCAAGTTATATTAAAACAATATCGAATACAGAGATATGGAAAGACAACTGGGCCAACAGCCTCCTTTCTTCCTTTCTCCTGCCTTGATTGTACAATGATCTACGTCATGAAAAGCAGGAGAGCTAAATCTAACCTGGTAGTGGACAACCACTCTGATACTTTGGTAGCCAGGAAGGAGAGGAATGACTGAACTTTACAAATATAATGAATTTGTGAAACTAGCAACAAAAGAATCATTTCAACATCCCTCATTATCTTCTGAACACTGCAATGATGAAACAGATACATGGATGGATGGATGGATGGATAGATGGCTATAGATATAGATATATAGATAGATATAGATATATAGATTGATATATAGATATAGCTATATAAGCTGCACTTAGGAACTAATTCAATAAAGATTCAATGATAGTATATTTGAAGAAAACAATTTGGATGAATTTTTTTCAGCAGGGAAAGGGCACACATAGCTGCTTCACTATGCATTGTCTTTGATAAAGGACCTGAAAACTGATTTTTTTTCTCATGTAAAAAAGTGGTAAGTTGTCGTGAGCACACTTTAAATTTTCAATTATTTATCCATTTAAAAATCTCTAACCAGAGGTGCAACCTGAATTATATAATTGTTAAAAGGTAAAGGTAAAGGTTCCCCTCGCACATACATGCTAGTCATTTCTGGCTCTAGGGAGCGGTGCTCATCTCCGTTACAAAGCCGAAGAGCCAGCATTGTCCAAAGACGTCTCCGTGGTCATGTGGCCAGCATGACTAAGCGCCGAAGGTGCACCGAACACTGTTACCTTCCCACCAAAGTGGTCCCTATTTTTCTACTTGCATTTTTATGTGCTTTCGAACTGCTAGGTTGGCAGAAGCTGGGACAAGTGATGGGAGCTCACTTGGTTACTCTAGCTCTAGGGATTCGAACTGCCAAACTGCTGACCTTTCTGACACACAAGCTCAGTGTCTTAGCCACTGAGCCACCGCTCAGTGTTAGGAGTGTCTAATGCTTTCACCCACCAAACAATTTTCTGTCCATCCCCAGCAGAAATCACCTTCCCACCTCTGGTCTTCAGAAAGCTGCCGCTGGTGATGGAAGGCCAAGTGGAAGGATGGATTCTGGCAAAAATTGTATCCCTGACAGGACTGTTGCAGATGACAGATGCAGAAGAGGATTGCTGCTTCCTGAAGAAGAGGGGTGCATACGACAGAGTCACTATTGCTGGAGTTGCACCCCTGTCCAATCTCCTGGTGACCAGGATTATGCCTCCCCATCCCAGAGCTAAGCACAAAACTAGGAAATGTTAGCTCCTACCCATATCCCTCCAGTTCTTCTACTTTGATTTACCTTGCGCCTCTTCTCAAAGTTAATGAGCTGGCCCTGTGGAATTGGAAAAAGAAAAGAAAATGAAGGCAGTGAGCAGCCCATGGAGACAGAACTTAAGCAGCAGTTAGTTGAACCAACTCCCACTAACATTTTATGTGCAAAGTTTCAGGCTCAATCATCCCCCATTTATTTTTAGCCAAAAGAAATTCAAATAGCAGACTGAGAGTTTAGACAACTGAGGCCAGCCAGAAAAGTAAGAAAGAATCTGATGATATTTTAAGGAGTAAACAAGGTATTGGGACACATGATAAATTGGAAAACACTTCATCTGATACAAGACAAAAACAGCCCCTTGGCAACTACTGACAAGTTCTTCCCAACTCATATACACACATGCCAACATGAATGGCCAGCAAATACCACATTCTCAATGGACATTGTCCTCTAGAGGTGAACTGGCAGCAAGTCCATAAGAGAACCAGTACTCCACCAGATACTCAGTTTCTAAATTGAATTGGGCCTTGTACATAGTAACAGATCACTTGAATTTGACTCAGTAATGGACTGGCATCAGTGGTGGGATTTAGCTGGTTCGACAAAACAGATACCTAATTTTTTGTTGAGTTCAGCGAACCAGTTCCAAAATGGCCAGACTAGAGTGCATTCACGTGCCTCCAATCCCTTGCTTGCTGCAATCTGGCTCTGCAGCAAGCAAGGGGGTTGGAGGCACGTGAATGCACACTAGTCTGGTGTCTCAAAAAACATTTACTTTAATTCAAAATGAAATAACTCAGGTCTTTAGTTTGGCTTTTGTAACTGCAGCTCAGACATGCGTTTCATACAGATACGGTAGCATTTACCAGCTTCTGCTCCTGCTTGTTTACAGAGTTACCCGCACATGATAGATCAGGAGACTTCCAGTAGCTAAACGGACTGTTCCATTTCAGAAGGTAAATATGGGTCCGCTTTCTCGACTGCTTCTCTAAATAACCTTTTTATCTGCAAGTAGGAAAAACACCAGAGTCAGGTGGGGGACAGAAGACTTTGAATCCAGGTCCTTTGCTTCTTTTCATGTGGATTTCCCAAATGGAGTTTTTAATATTGTGGAGAAGAAGTAAATGACATTACAATTTTGCTCCATTTGGAAGTGGTACAGCCCACTTTATGACTTTAAACCTTTTTTGTGGTCTTGTCACTGAATTGCATGTTTAAACCTGGCATTTTTTAAGCAGGCAAAATTAAGTTGTTTTTTTTCAAGTTTGATTTTTCAAGCTTGTTTTTTTTTTTCTTATTTATTCTTATGCACCCATCCTTTTTCACTAAGAAGGCATATCTCTTCCTCTAAGTTGTGGTGTAGGGTTGCAGGATGTGTTGAGAGTTTAGTCCACATGTTTTGTATGCAACACCTCCTTTCTCTAGCTTAATCTCTCCAAACTTCATTCCAAACTCCTAACTGCAGTGTTTAAGTAAATATAAGTACCAGAAACTGTTATTCATACTTTTTCCATAAAAATTATTTAGACTCAGAATAGTATACACTAATCCAGGAGCGGTGGGGAAAACCCATTTTTTTGAGACACCAGTATTCACGTGCCTCCAACCCCCTTGCATGCTGCAAAGCCAGATTTCAGCAAGCAAGGGATTGGAGGCATGTGAATGCATGCTAGTTTGACCATTTCAGAGCTGGTTTACTGCACTCAACAAAAAATTAGGTATTAGTTCTGCTGAAACGGTTGTTAAATTATTTGAATCCCACTATTGACTGTCATCCACCTTGGTACAGAGTCTTTAGAATAGGTGTTGATTGGTTATGGAAGATTTCCTTTTTGAGTAATTGTGCCATTTGGTGAGAGCTGCAGATTCCTTGCCAAACTCCAGAGTGATCCCAGATACATCACATTACAACAGTCCAAACTGTGCTAACCATTCTTCAAAGTAAGGGGCATTCCTTCTCCTAATGATGTTTGGTAAAAATAAAACCATTCACATACATTCAATATTTCAAACCAGATGGACTTAAATAAATAAGTTAATTTGAAATGCCCACTCAAGTGTTATGGGAACAATCTTTTGCCCTTTCACCAGATGCTCACCACATTCTTCTTCCCCCTCTTTCAGCCCTCTTTCAAAGATGCTCACCTCCACAAAATCTGGCAGTGCTGTATCCAACATGATCAGATCAGTTAAAAAGGTGCCAAGGTATGGGATGGTAGGAGTCTGCAACAAAAACCCTGGATTCATTAGGTGGGTATGCCATGCCATAACACCAGCAATTCCAAGCAAGGAAAGAGGGTGATATAATTCTCTCTATCTCCTTGTGGGATCCCACCTACCTACCATACCCACTTATCAAGGATTGCAAAAGAGGTGCACGTGTGTAAATCTGAAGACCATGACATGAAATCAAAATTGCAAAATATTTCTATGAATACTGGCAAATGCAAGCAGTAAGCAAGCTTGACTGGATGCAATCAAGAAAGCAAAGCTCTTACAATTTGCTCCAGTTGAAATCTCACCTTCAGAGAAGTCCTGACTGGTGTTTGATGATTTCTCCATCCATCACAAGGACCCTGAGTATCTCCTTCCTACAGAAGAGCCCCAAAGGGCAAACTGATGTTCAGATAATATAAAATTAAAATGTACCAATTGACTATGTTAGACTACACCCAGAATCAGACAGCAAAAAATGTCAGTATTTTCCCTCATCACTTCCATGAGAGATGGAAAACCAATTGGAAAACCACACCTGTACACCACATTAGTTTTCCTTCTTCTCAGGAGATATTGCCCCTACCTGCAGTAAGATTTCTCGGCAGTTCAGGTGATTGTGGTCTTCGGAGAAGATCTGTGAGAGCTTCCGAAAGGAGCTTCTGGTGTCTCTGCGGGATAAAATGCAGAACTGCCTGATATGTGGTCAGTCTAATGTGCTGGTGCTTCCTTTCTTGTAGAATTGCTCTTCAAGAAAATTCCCGGGATTTGCCGTGTCGTTGTGGCCTTTTGCCAAAGGGAAGACAGTGAGGTATATTTGATCAGCCCTTTGCCCTTTTTTTTATCTCATTCCCTTATATAGACTTACCTGTTGACTGCAGCCCAGGTGCGCTTTAATCGGTAAATAGAGTTGGACTGGAGAGCAGAGAGGATGGCATACAGTGAGGAGAAATTCCTTAAGGCTCGGCATTGCTGGAAATTTGGTGTTGGGGAGGAAAAGATAAATAGTTTAGCAGGGAGTGAAATATTATAGCTGTGTGAACTAAGATTGCAAAAGAGAGAGACAAAGAGACGGAGAAAGGTACAATCAGTTAAATTTTATTGGTTTAATCAAATTAATCTGCCATTAAAAGGAGAGCTGAATTTCAACTAAAAATGCTGTTTTTAATGTTTACTATTAATATTTGAAATCATGTATAAATTGGAGGTTATCTCACATTTTTTAACAATCCAGAGATTGAGGAGATGAATGGTTAAGAAATGTGAAATATAAATAAATATATAAATGATAATAAGTAAGTTCTGAAAATGTACACATCAAATTAAATGGAAATATTTATTTAAATATGATTACTATTGGATATTTAAATGTGTTGATTTACTTAAATTTTAAAGAAATTATTAAAATAATTTTCATGTTCAACACATTCAAAGTTGCTTCTTTTAATTGAAGAAATCTGCACTTTTGGTCTTCAGAATAGTGAGGCCTGTCAGATCTGCCATTTTTAGCTTCTTCACTTCTCTGGCACCCTGCCATAAATTCCAAGGAGGGAAGGAATTTGGGATAATATATATGGGAGTGAGAAGACAAATGGTGGGAGGAGGGAACAGAGAACCAGAGTGCCAAACTAGAATAAAGCACCCATCAAGGACACCTGGCCTGGGAACAGAATGCGAAACTAGATTGAAAGGCACCAAACATTCAAGCAGTTCCCAAAACATCTAAATTCCTTACTATTGGACACTGATGGACTGATTAAGGCAGGAGGGCTAGAGAAAGTGGGGAAAGTGTAACCTTTGTGTGGGAATAATCAGATCTAGTTTTACTTTCACTGCAACCACTTAACTTTAGTAAAAGACCCTATCACTTCAACCAAATGAAGACAAGAGTCTTTCTTTCTTAAAGATCTGTTGGAAGAAAAATCTAGTCTGGTTCCAATTCAGGAGAAAGGCGCTGGAAATAAAATGGAGGCTGATTGGAAAAAAGGACTATGTTTATTGCATAATAATATGCAATAAACATATCTGGGAGAGCTGACAGAATGGGGTTGGGATAGGTGGGCTTTTATACATTCTTTGGGGTTTTGGGTTTGAAATGCTCCAGGCAGTTGTGCAATGTAGTGAGCTTCGTGTCTTTTGCTATTCTAATGGTGGTGGGTTAATCCTATTATGTTCTAAAAGTCATGACCTGTCCTTCTTAATCCCATCAACTGGAGCTGAAGGTGTTTTGTTTTTGAGTAGATTGGCCCAGTCTTTCCTAATGGGTACAAAATATCCATCTCTAAAAACTTCAGGTACATGCTGGAGGCTGATGAGGATGTAATTTGGAAAAAATTGGACTCTGCAGAGGTGGATAGATTGACATTAAAAATTAAGGACAAAGAAGATACAGAATATTACTCAACATGGAATAGATTTTAGGAGTGGTTAGAGATAAGAGGTAGAAATTAGATGAAGAAAGATTATTGCTATCTATGAACTAAATATAAAGATGGTTTATAAATATGCCAATATAAATAGTTAACAGAATTATAAATAAGCTAATATAAAGAGAAATTTAGTTTAAAATATTCTGTTATAACATTACTATTGTTATTAGTATATATGTTACTATTTCTTTTTGTCCTTCTTTTGCTTTTCTGTAAATGATATGCCCTGACAATAAACTGTATTGATCAAGGGATCCTGCAGTCAAGTGCTTACTCTTCCAAGAAACTAACCAAGATAGAATGCAGATGGGCCTATCTTCATAACCCAACCATGGGCATGATAATTAAAACCAACTACTGATTATTGGGACCTAGGAACAGGTTGGTGTCAGATTTGTCTAAATATGTCAAAGTTGGATTACACCAATGACTGTCCAACAGAGATCCCACTTGTGTCATGTTCATTGCCATATCTAACTCTGACCTTTCCTTGTATACATATCTACAGAACATAGTATAAGATACTTCAGCACTACAGTAATCTAAAGTTCCTTACAGAACTATAAAGTTGCTTGTTGTGCCTAACTAAAGGCACTCAAGGAACCCTACCATATTTTATGGAATTTAAAAGAGGCATTTATTCTGACAACCAGCTGACCAATACTGGGGCCACAGGATTACCTTCCTCTCTCAATCTCTGCCCTTTTAGAATAGAATAGAATTGGAAGGGACCTTGGAGGTCTTCTAGTCCAGCTCCCTGCTCAAGCAGGAGAACTTTTTGGATCCTGAGCTTGTCTTCAGGGGTATTGGCTATTCCTGCCAGTTTAATGTCATCTGGAAATTTGATGAGTTCCCCTTCTATTCCCTCATCTAAGTCATTTATGAAGGTATTGAAGAGTACAAGGCCTAAGACGGAGCCTTGTGGTATCCCACTGCTTACTTCTGTCCACGTGGATGTAGTACCATTAAGGACTACTCACTGAGTACAGTTTGTCAGCCAGCTACAAATCCATCTGTTGGCGATGTCTGTTCCACATTTTTCTAGCTTACCAAGAAGTAGGTTGAAGTCTCCTTTGTCAAACACCTTACTGAAATCTAAGTGTACTATTTCGCTGTCTACCAATTTAGTCACTCTATCAAATAATGAAATAGGATTGGTTTGACATTATCTGTTTTTAATAAACCCATGCTGACTACTAGTTATAACTTTATTTGCAGATCTGTTTTTTATCTTTTCCAGGATCTTCCCAGGTATTGTTGTTAGACTGATTGGTCTGTAGTTTCTTGGGTCTGTTTTTTTCTTTTCTTGAAGATGGAAACCACATCAGCCCTTTCCCAATCCTCAGGTACTTCCTCAGTGCTCCAGGATTTTTGAAAGATATGGTACAATGGTTCTGAGATAACATCTGCCAGCTCCTTCAGTACTCTGGGATGCAGTCTGTCAGGTCCCAGTGATTTATATTTGTCAAGGTCGGGGAGACTGGAAGTGACATTGCAGTGACATCAGTAGCAAGGGAACTGAGCTCTCCATCCCTGGGTTGGATTTCTGTGTGTTCGTGGGCTCCAGAGGAGGCCAAAACCACCCTGAAGGGGTGGTGAAGCAAAAGAGAGGTGCCTTGTGAGGTTCCAGGGGAGAATGCAACTTCCTTGTAGAGCCCTCAGGCCCAGGCTATTACTCTCTAAGCCATGACATGAAGAAGAGGTGGCCAAAATGGCCACCACACAGCTGGAGACAGCTTCAACTTAAGAAGAGTGCAGGAGCAGAGTTAGTTTACAGTGGAACTGGGTAAGAACTATCCTTTTTAATTTAAAATATAACCCTGAGAAGAATATTCAGAAAAGTGGACTTATTAATATATTAAGGGCTGCCTTTTAACTATTGGAATAAAATACAGAAAACTAGACTTAAAGATTGGAATAAAGTGAAAACTGATTTAAGAATGCCACTTAGTGTCAAAAGAAAAAAAAAAGATCCCCAAAGTTTGGAAAAGACTTGGTGTTACGATAATTAAAAATGAGAATTTTATTATTGAAAGACCCCTGAAAGCTACAATATAAGACTCAACTGGTAGAGGAATGTATGAAGATTTCACCCTTGAACCATTTAAAAGATTAGATTGATTAATTTCAGGACACAACGAACCTTGAATATTGGACATTGTTTTTTTAGTTTGAAAAATGGCTTTGACATGGATAAAGAACAGTTGGACAACTGGCTGGGAAGAAATAAAAGAAACAAGAACAAAGATGAGTGACATTTGCAAAGAAATTGCATTGGATTTTCAGGAAATAAAAGATACACTGAGAACATTGAGAACATTTTGAATAAAATAAAAACATGGACACAGAGCTGGAAATTGAGATAGAAATGACAAGAAGAAAGCAAGAAGACCAGGAAGAGGAGGAGCCAATTGAAAGAGGAAATAAAGATAAAAAGGAAATAAAAATAAATATAATGATTGATGTAAACCGAGGAGAGGGTACTGTAAAGGTAATTAAACAGGAATTGGAATTGCAAAGAGAAATCTTTGGGAGAAAGATAGGGATGAGAGTAAATAACTTGGAAATGAGACAATGGCATAATAGAGGAGGAAGAAATGTTTAAAAATAAAGGTTAAAATGTGGTAGATAGAAATGGAAATATATAAGGACTTCCGGTTTGAGCTTCTTCAGCGACAGACTGAAACCTCATCTCTGCGAGGCTTCGATCTGTGCTCACCGCTGGAGCGCCCCGAGCCGGCTGGTTTTGGGGTTAAGCCACCCCATAGAGGTGGTGAAGAGGGGGGAGACTGCCATCAGGGTTGAGGAGAGCCGCATCTCTCCTCCCCAGCTGGCCATTACTCCCTTTCCCAAAGGCGGTTGCAGCGGTGGTCAGAAATGGCCACCACAAAGAAGAACTCGACCGGAAAAGAATGTGCAGGAGGAAGATAAGAAGAGAAAGTTTTGGTTGACCGGGTCAAACAGCAAAAGCAACAAATAAGGTACCCTAGAATTGGAACTGTTAAAAAACAATAACATTGTTCCCTAAGAAGATTTTTAAGCTGCGAAGGAGAGAGAAAAGGGAAAAGATTTGGTTTTCTCCTTTTCCTATACTGACAGCTAAAAGACTTAAGCAAGAAATTGGAAAAAAATCCACTTTGACATCAATAGGCATTTAATGCTGAAAATAAAAAGTCAAACGGATAATAAAGATTTCTGGATAATTAAAAGCTTTTGAAAACAGGAAAGGAGAGAGGAAGAATAAAAGGGCAGGATCTGGAAGGGAGGAAACTTCCTGGAATTAAAAAAGAACTTACAGCAAAATCTCAACAAGACTTCCAAAAGATACATTCTAACTGAAATATCGCAACAAAAACCCCAGGAAGAGAAAGTCGAAAAAGAAATAAGAAGATATAACTCAGGACTATCTGGATTACTTGATGATTTCTGGATTCTTGGTTATTGTTTTGAATGACTAAAATCAATCGGGTGGTTGTTTAAAACCTTTTAAAATGGCTCCACTTTTAGAAGAACTGAAAATGGAACTTAAAAAGTACAAAGAAGATGCACAAGAAGGGAGAGGTTCTTTTGGCTTCATATTTCAGTTTTTAGAAGTGGAGATTTGGAATTATGAGAAACAACAAGAAATGCTTGCAGAACAAGAAGATTGTGACAAAGAAGAAGCCATCTTTAATGAACAAGTAATCTTAGATGGGGGGAAAAAAGGAAAGGGGAGAAAGAGAATGGAAAGTTTAAGATTGGGAAAAACAACTCCAAAAAAAAAAAAAAATAGAATGAAAAATAAGTATAAAATCAGAAAGCAACAGAAGAGGGAAATGCAGAAGAGAGAATTAGAACTAGAGAGACAAGGGGGTAAAAAGGGTGGGGGGAGAAGATGAGAGGGAAGAAAGAAAGGAAAAGAAGTTATAAAGGACAGAAGCAAAATATAGAGAAACTGGGTCTATTTAGAGGTAATGGGTGAAAACTTAATGGAAAAAGGGATTCTGCAAAGGTACATAATATAGTATGGTTATATTAGAAGCAGAAATAATTTTAGAAAATATGAAACAATGTATGACTAAAATGTCTGATAAAATAGCTATCGTAATTCAGTGGAATGTTTGTCAATAAATAAATGTAACAAAAGGTATATTTAATGATTTATAAAACATATGTGAAGAGAAATAAGGGAAAAATTAATTATGGAGATTATATGTGTTTTTAAGGAAGTATGATATTTAATTGAAAAGAAGCGTTAAAGATGCTATGGTTTTAATGATTTTTATGATAGAACTGAACTGGAATGGAATGAGGGTTTATAATTACATATATTTACAATCTTTCTTTTTTTTTAAAGAATATAGTGTGTATTATAAGAATGTGCCAAGCAGAATTCGATTGGAAGTTATGTATTATGTATTATATTGAAGGTCATAAACTTAAGGTATATATTGAAGTTTAAATAAGAGTTGAATGGATGTAATTAAAAGATATAAAGGTGTCATACTCCAATTAGTAACTACAGGAGAAAATTTGTTTAATGAGAAAAGATAATATGAAATTGAAACAGAACAGACAAAAGTATAAATATAATGATTTGAATTGAGATGAGATAATCAAAATAAAATTGAGAAAATTAAAAGAGGGGAAAAACTATATACAAAATGTAAAATAGTATAAGATATGGAATAGAATACAAAAAGGAGCATGAAATTGAGTTTTGTGTCTGTATAAAGAAGTTCAACCCGGGACCATGCTATTTTCAAAAAAGATGTTTTACTTGTATTTTGTGTGTGAAAACCCAAATAAAACTTTATTTAAAAAAAAAGAAATGGAAATATAAGAGAGGAACATGGGAGACAAGCTAAGAAGCGAAAAACCAAAGCTTTAATGCAAATAAGAGATGATGGTTAAAAAGAAAAGAAGAACATTGTGAAGTATTATACAAGACAATGAAAGGCAAAATTTAAAAAAAAATATAATGGTATTATTAGAATTGTATGAATTGTTAAATGTAAGAATGATTAATGTTATTGTATTTGTATTAAAATGTGACTTGAAAGGGGAATTTTTCTTTTTTGAATATAATAGTGGCTACTCAAATTAATAAGGGAATAGATAATAGAAATTTATAATTTATAAATTTGTGAAATGCTATTAGAATTATATAATTAGGTAAACACTGCAAATATGATTATTAATATATAATTGGTAGTAAAAGAAGTGAGGTTAAGAATATAGAGATTGACATAAAAATAACATACTGTAATACTGAATAACTAAGATTTAATAATTATATGTTATTAATATCAAATTTGAAAAATTGTCAACTATATTAAGTAAGAGGAAAATTGCCACATTTGTATCAAAATGTAAGACACTATGGAACCACACAGTTCGCACATTGATTTTTGTTGTAACAAAAAAAAAAAATTGCAAAAAAAAAAAAAAAAGGTCGGATAGGTGTTGTCTTACCACTTTCTTGCTTATTTTAATTTTATTTCTAGTTTGTCTTTTACAGGAATTTTTTGGTATATTGGGCTATAATTTCTTTTTGATGCGAAGAACCAGTTAAGCAGCTCTGCTTTCTCCCTACTTCCTGTTACTTTCTTGCCATCTTCTCTCTTTAGTGGACTTACTGTTTCCTTGACTTTTTTTCTTGTTACTAATATGTTGAAATAAACTTTTTAAATTATCTTTGACTTTTGTTGCAAGTTATTGTTCATTCTGAGCCTTTGCTTTCCTGACTTCATTTTTGCATGTTCTGGCTATCTGCTGATAATCAGCCTTAGTTAAGTACATCCTCTTTCCATTTTCTCTACAGCCACACCAACATTGGCCAATGTAGTTTCCCACTCAATGTTTTGCTCCTCTTGCCTGCCCTGCAATTGTCCATATGCATTATGTGCCCGTCAAGCACGCTTAATTTTCCCACTTGCAGTTTTCCACCCTATTTTTTGTATTCCTCCAAAAAACTCAGGATCCCTTTACTTTGGGGAACAGAAATGTACAGGCTCAGAGTATACAATAATTGAGAAGAATTCACCTCATGCAGAAAAACAAGAAAACCCTTTCAGGGATGACAATTGGAAAAGTTTGCAAGAGGCATTAGTGATAAACATTGCCAAGAAATAGTCACAAACAAGGAATGCACCTGGGCAGTCACTACATCTCTGATTCACAGTCTCCCAAGAGATGCTCAGCCCTGCTTCATTTTCCCACTGCCACCACTTCAACCCTCTTCCTGACTTACTCCAGCAATTTGGATCCATTTCTCCAGCAGGTATGCACGCTGGGGAATGCGCATAGCCACATCCCCCAGCACAGATGTGATGACACAGCTGGTGACTGCATTAAACTGGGTCACAGTAGCACGGACACTAGGAGCCATGTGCTGATTCTCCTTCTTGTCTCGCTGGGACCAAATGCAGCCAAGGCAGTGGAAGGGTAGCACTGCTCTAAACAGGTGCTGGGGAAAGGGAAGGAGAAAGAAGGAACTGAGGACCATCCAGTGCATTAAGTGATTTCAGAGCAGGTTTTCAAGATCCAAGGCCTCAAACAAGACATATTGCAAAGCAAATTCACCCCCACAGCAGCTGCATCCATCCCATCCACTTTATGGTCCTTAGTACCCCCTCTTTACAACATAAAATGTAGCTCACTGTCACCAAAATGTTGCCTATCAGAACTGCAAAAAGTGACATAGGTTCTCTTTTCTGTCATCTAGCCAATTTCAAAAGGGTTTCAGAACTACCCTATTCATCATAGCCATAGTCTGTTTTCTTTTCCAAGTTATTTTCAGTCCCTGGTCCCAACAGGTCTTACAGCATCCATCAGTGTCAGCTGTTCGGCCACTTCATCCACAGAGAAGGACATCAGTGCTGGTGTCTCCTCACAATCATCTGTCTCAGCTGCCTCTGTGATCACCTGTGATGGTCTCATCCCTGAGGAATTGCCTCCTGTAGGAAAATAGAAAAAAGAGGATTCAAGCAATGGCTGTAAGAATGCTATTGCATGAGACCAAAATGCCAGCATCAAAAACACTCATTCCACACTAGCTTTTAATATTTACTTCCTCAAGAACTTCTGGACTTCTGGGAGATGATGTGCCAGTTGTGGCTTGTTTCAAGAGTATGTTATATAAACAGCCTTTTAAAGGTCTCTTTGGATCATGCACAATTAATTAATTAACCAATCAATTAATATCCCTCTGTCTCACTATCCCAAGTCACTCTGGACAGCTTACAGTTATATAAAAACATAAATATGAAAACATTAAAATTAACAACAATTAAGGCTAAAAGCCAAGATTGCAGATGGAATGGGGGTCACTCAACCAGCCAACTCCAGCATAATGTGCCCCTATCAGGACACCAAGCCAACTGGCAGAGCCATGTTTTAAAGGCCTTCTGGAAAGCCAGAAGGGTGGAAGTTGATCTCACCTCTGGTGGCAAATTACTCCGGAGAGAGGGAGCCATAGCAGAGAAGGTTTTTCCCCTGGACCCCATTAGCTTAAATTTTTGAGCCAACAGGGTCTGAAGAAGGCCTCTTCTGCTGGAGCAGCTGGAGTCGGCCAATCCCATTGTGGTGAGATGGTTCCTCAGACAATCTGGTCCCATGCCATAAAGGGTTTTAAAGGTGATAATTAACACCTTGAATTGGATTCAGAAGCAAACCAGCAAATAATGCTGCTTGTGTAACAATGGTGTTACATGTTCCACCCTAGAGGCCCCCAGAACTGTCTGTGCCACATCATTCTGTACCATTTGTGACCTCTGAAAACTCTTCAAGAGTTGCCCTGTGTAGACCACATTATAGAAATCCAAACAAGAGGTGACTAGGGTATCTCTAGACCACTAGATCCCTTATGTTAGTCTATGGGGATCCATAGACTATTCCTCCATCAGGAATTGAATTTATTTGTATAACTTCATAACAGTGCATTAGGTTTAGGAGTATCCGGGTCCTGTACTCACCGGGCATAAGAAGGAATATGTAGAATATATCCAAACAGCCATATATGGTAGATGGCATATGTGGCTGTTTGAATATATTCTACATATTCCTTTTTTTAAACATATATTTTTATTGTTTATAACTATAAGTATCAAGCACAGTGCAACCATTTTGGCATTACTTTGCCTTACATACAAAAATATAACCAAACCATTAACATTCTAATTATTGGTACAATATTTACATTTTGATTCTAATCCTCCTAGCTATTTTTGGTCCGACCTTCCCCTCTTTTTTGTAACCACAGGTAAAACTTATTCCAGGTATCATAATATTCTTATTCCCCCTTATCTTTCAGTATTAAAGTTACATATTCCTTCTTCTGCCCGGTGAGTACCAGGACCTGGTTACTTCTAAATCTTTAAACTCTCAGAATAGACTAGAGAAAGATTGCATGGCCTCATATATGGGGTTTTGCATGGCTTCCATATAATGTAACATCTCTATCTGTCTACATTGAGAACTTTAAGGACACTATATGATAGTGGTAAATGATATCTGGTAAATTTAATGCCTAAAATGACTGCTTAATTTATTTGTACCCACGCACTGATTCTTGGGAGTTCTGTACTGACAGATTTCAATTTCTTTAGCAGAACAGAATGCAGCACATTTCTCTTGCAGCACAGTTCTTCATTCCTTACAGTACATAAGTTACATGAAATTTAAATATAATCCAGCAGGAGCAGATAATCATTAGACTCCTGTCTCCTGTTAAAATAGCAGGTACAGCTACAGTATGTCTGAGGGCCTTTGCACAACTTATTCTTATGTGCCAATTGTTGTAAGTAGGGTCAGGGAGTCCTACTTACAGTTACCTCTTATGTGGACTATGCAACACACTTTATAGAGGTTGCCACTGAAGTGTCTTAAAATGACTCCTGCCTTGGGAAATTGATTCTATGTGTTGGGAATTTTCATCTGGTCCAGAAGACAGCAAGATAAATAGTTATGGGTGCACATTGGTTAGTCCAGATATAACAACTACTGTGTGAGCCACACTGGTTATCAGTGGGCTTCTAGGTGTAATTCTAAGGTACTGGTGGTTACCTATAAAGCCTTACATTGCACAGGGCCTGGATAGTTGTGGAATCTTCTGTCCAACCTACAATATGTGACAGGGTTGGCATGCACCAGGTCCCATCAAGTAAGCAGTATCACAAATGGAAGCTAGAAGGTATGTCTTCTCTGTCATTGCACCTGTTCCATGGAAGAGCACCCACCTAAAATTTGGCTGGTGTTAACCCTGCTGGCCTTTAAAAAGATCGTGAAGATTTGGATCACCTTCTAGGCCATGGCTACATAGGTATTATATGTATAGTTCTCAATTTTTGGTATAATGTATTTTATTTTGTTCTATTATTTTAACATTTTCTTTTGTATCAGAATGGTGTTTCTTAGAGAACAGAATAGAGGATAGTACCCTGTTTCTCCAACAATACGGCCTCCCCCAATAGGAAGTCCCAGCATGTTTTATAGGCACGAAATGAAATTAAGCCCATCCCCCCAAATTAAGGCCTATATTAAAACATGCAAAATGGGGGGGAATGGTGGGGGAGCTTGCCATTAGGAAGTACTTTTGTTGCACACCCGGATATGGTGCTGCCTGCGTTGACCCCGATACGAAGTGCCCCACCAACGCCGAGGTCAACATCCAAGCCGTCGCTGCCCTCCCAAAGATGCAAGGGGGGAATTAAGTCACCCCCGAAAAGACAGCCTAGCCATTTTTTCGGGGCTTAAAAAAAAATAAGACCTGGCCTTATTATATGAGAAACACGGTATTTCCATTGCATTTCCAAATAAACCAAGAGGGCTAGCTAGATTCAGAATTAAAGAACTTTTATCTCATTGACTAAAGCTGCCTTCACCAGTCCACTGTAATTCTTATTCTCTGTAACTAAGGTGATGTGAACTTGCATGCCTTTTTGCTTCTATAAAGGAAAAGGATTGCAATTTGAAACTTCCTTTGTGGAAATAGCAAGCCTGCCTAGCCCGCATGCTTAATCACATATGTGGGAAACTCCAGGGTCTGTTGAAATACAGTGCTCAGTAGCTCCAGTCAACATAGTAACAATCCTTTCCTGATGTTTTAGTTTGCTACAAATAGATAGCCTTTTATAAAAAAGGAACATTAAAAAAAACAGGCCAAACCGTTTCTCATCTGCAGCAGAAAGAGGTACAGTTCAAACTTTTACCATTTCATTCTGTGTTCCCCAGAGGTGTTAATTTACCACCTCTTCTAGCAGCAGGGAACTAGAAGATAATGCTCCTTATTCTTACAGCACATCACTGATGGGCTGAGATGATGGGAGTTTTAGCCTCAGCATCTGAGAGGCACCGGTTTAGAAAAGGCTGTTGTAGAAAATAATAGCAATTTCAAAAAAGGCATAAGTATGAGCTGGATGATACCCTGGGTTGATAAGCAGAAGGGCCAATAGATAATTTCAGCTCAGACTAACCTAGTGCCTGTCCGCTCCTGGGATTGCACAATGAGAAGGCAAACACCATTCATATTCTGTTCCGTTGAGCTGAGAGACTTTTACAAAATCTGTGCATCCATATTGATTTGAGAGCACAGGCTATAATTTGATCCATTTTAAATAACGTGTTACATATGTACAGTAGTACTAACACATGTATTTATTAAGAGCTATGATGGCGCAATGGTTAGTATGCAGTACAAGCTACTTCTGTTGACAGCCAGCTGCCAGCAGTTCAGCTGTTCAATTCTCACCAGCTCAAGGCTGAGTCAGCCTTCCATCCTTCCTAGATCCGTAAGATGAGGACCCAGATTGTTGGGGGCAATATGCTGACTCTGTAAACCACTTAGAGAAGGCTGTAAAGCACTGTGAAATGGTGTATAAGTCTAAGTGCTATTGCTATTTATTTGAACCACAAATGTTGGTGCTTTTGTTCCCAAATTTGTGTTGTTGGATGATAGCATCTGTTGGAAACAAAAGGGCTATGGCCAAAAACTCAGTGCAGTTACATAGTTTTCTGTGTAGGCATACCCAGAACATAGCTGGTATGTGTCTCCTTTAGTGCAGTTCATTCATCCTTAAATTTGAATTAATTTAGCCAGTGAGGAACTGGGTTTGGGCTTCGGGGAGCTGAATAAAACCAGACATGTCAGATGAATGGGATATGAAAACAACACCTCCACCTGAGAACAGTAGCATATTGATGGGAGCAGAAGTCAGAATGGCTAGATCCAGACTAGAAACTCTGAGAAAATAGGTCATGCTTGGCAATTTTGGTCCTAAATTATTCTTACCATATGCCTCCTTTTCTTTGTGGGCTTGTAGCAATCCCATTGCCAAAGCACACACTGGGGAGTTAGGAGCAGATTGATGAAGAAAACACAAGATTTTGTGCAGATTAGGGTACTCTGGAGGTTCCCAGAAATCCTGAGGGTGCTGCCGTAGCCACTGTTCCAATACAAGGAGTACAGCCCTGCAGTCAGAAAAGAAATACAATCAGCTCCTGATCCACACTCACCCCAAGCCATGGGTGATACTCTTGTTCCACACAAGCGACTCCTGGCTTTCAACTGTCCCTATTTTACTCTAATCATCTCACTCAATAAAGTTGCCCCTCCTGTATCAAGGTTCACATTAATCTGGTACCTAGAGGTAGTCCTCAACTTTCACAATTGGGACCAGAATTTCCATTGTTAAGCAAGGCAATTGTTAAGTGAGTTTAAGTATTTAATTGTTTAATTGTTAAGTGAATCATGTGGTTGTTAACCAAATCCAACTTTCCCAATTGACTTTGCTTGTCAGAAATGGACTCTGAAGGTCAGAAATGGTGATCACATGCCAATTGCCAAACATCCAAATTTTGATCTCGTGACTGTGAGGAGCTGCAGCTATTGTAAATGTGAAGATAGATTGTAAGTCACTTTTTCAGTGATGCTGTAACTTCAAAGCTTGCTAAACAAATACTTGTAAGTCGAGGACTACCTGTGATGTTTTTCTTGCATGCCCTCTTCTCATAAGAACCTCCCTTTCCCCCCAAAGACATGAAAGGAGATTTTTAAACAATAACATTTCCCCTGCTTCTGTTCCTCCTCCTGGAAATATTTTCTTTTACTACTCAATCATATTGTCGAAGGCAGAACATTCTTATTTTTTTTAAAGTCTTAATTACTGTAGGGCATCCTTGTGCAGCAGCAAGAGTTTTATCACTTATCTCCTCTTGAGCATCATAATTTAGACTCAGAGCAGCTAGAACTAATGATTCTGGGCTAGTTTTTGATACAAGCAATCATTTGAAACTCTCGGATTAACCACTAGGTGGAATTGTTTGTATGGGTCCACAAAATGTACAGTACTATGCATAAATCACCTTTTCTCAATCTGCATTCCCTCCAGATGTGTGGAGAATTCCTCACTCAGCATGGCTACTGCTAAGAATTCTGGGAGTTGAGATCTCACAAATAAGGATGACTCAAAGATAATGTTTGTAAGCCTACCCAGAGTCGCCTCTGTGTGAGATAGGCGGTAAACATGTCAAACAAACAAACAAAGTGGACTCTTGCAATATGATAAATCAAAAGAAGCCTGGTGGATTATGCTCTATAACTGAACATTTGTGACTGTTTTGTCCTGCAATCATGCTGTCTTTTACTGCCAGCTGTTTCCTGGTATTCTTTGTGCCATATGCTTTGAGTCAATAATTAGATTTTTATGAAGCTACATTGAGCTATGCTGGCATGAAAGAATCTATCTACAGGGAAGCTGCCAGAAGCAGCAGAAGAATATTCTCTACTTCTGTTCTGCCAAGTTCCTAATTCAATCCTTCCTTGGAGATCTGAATTGGGAGCCTCCTGTGTTCTCCACATCTACACCATCCACCCTGTCTCAGTGGCTCACTTGTCTGGTCCAAGAGGCAGCAGCAACTCCAACACCTGCATGAGAGTAGCAAAGGCTTGATAGGTAGCCAGGAAGCTAGATGTGTAGTTGAGGTCACCCTCCTTGTTGGCTGTCAGCAGCCATTTCACTAGCTGAGGGAGTGTGGCAGCCCGCAATGTACGCCTCTTGCAAGTACGGTACTGGACAAAAGGACATTCTGATGTTTCTGGATGCTTCTTCTGGGAAAAGGGTAGGCATGAGATAAATGGTAAGTCATGCAACAACACTGCTCTCGCATATAAATAAGTCAAAAGTATATATTTGAAGCTTGACAAAGTAAATGGCGGCTCTTTGACTGATCCGAAAGGGTTAAGCAGAATGGGACATTGAAGGGTTAAGCAGAATGGGACATTAAGTAGGAGACCATCGGCATATCTCAGGGCCTTACTAGCAGAAGGCAAAGACAACCCATTTCTGTACTGCTGCCAAAAAAATCACATGCTTGTGTTTAAGGAGTCATCATGATCAGTTCAAAGGCCCATCTAGCCCAGCATTCTCTGCTCTAAGTGCAGGATCATTGGAGCCTTGGAAGTCCAGAGTATTATAAGGCAGCATCACTTTTCTGGTAACTGCTATTGAGCTGTAGGTTGCATCAGATACTATAAGTATCATGTAGCCATTGCGGCCATTGCGGCCATTGGCCACTAAGTGCCCTTTCCTCCAGGTAACATTAAACCTAGGGATAGGTTCTATCATTTCAATGCAATGAAAAACTTTTCAAAATGATTAAGACCAACTGCATGAAAAATGTCTCACTTTCAGTGAATTACTTTTTCCTCCTGACCTCCACTAATTTCTTTCCCTTGTGATAAAAAAGGAGAGGTTCTTGTTCTTCTTTGAATGATAACAGAACCTACCAAGGAAGATGTTCCTCTGGCTGCAGGCTCTGCCTTCACTCGCTCAAGGATGATGCTATAGATGGCTCCATCTTCAGCCTCTTCTCCCCACTGCTGTAAGGGCGTCTGGTGAAAGGTAAGGAATAAGCTAGAGAATACATTAGCTTCCAGCCTCATCCTGGTTTTCAAGAATGCTTCTATTCCTATGTAAGCCCCAGAGGTATTCTTAGAAATTAAAAAGGATAGGTGATGTGCTGGTCCACCAGAAAAAAAAGGCAAGGTGAGTTGCAAAAGGTCATAATGAAAGCCTTAAAGAGCAGGAAACCAACTCAGATTGGGATTAGGCAGCCTCATTTGTTTGCCTGATAAATGTGTATTTTGTGAAAAGGCCCTTTCCTTGCTTCAAAGGGTTAGGAACCCAATCTTATCTCACTCAAAATTGTTGTCACATAAGAGTACCATATCTTTTATTAGGCTTAGTCATTTTCAGCACATTGAGGCAAAAGCTAAGCCATAAATAAACCCAGAGATCTGTTTATGAATAAGATTTGCCAGTAAGAAAAAAGGCCATCTATAAAGGTGTAATCAGTCTATCTTTGGAAGCCAATGACCTGACCTATACCTCCTAAGTGAACATGCAGATTAAATGGAATTAACTTTTTGATTTCGTATGTCTTCAAATATTGTGATGTGATTCTTAATCAAAAATATGCACCAAGACCTACATAAAAATAATATATATTTAATGGTGAGGTATTTTTAGAAAAATGTATTTTGTCAAAAATTGAAATACAAATTAAAATGTTTTAAAATATTATTTGATGCAGTATATTTTGAAAAATTACAAATCAGTGGGGCAATCTGATCATAATGTATTTATTCATAGATATTTAAGAAGAACTGCCATGGACTAGAAATAGATTAACTAATCTATCCCTAATTAACATAACTATTATTTTTCCAGTAGTAAAATCAAAGAGGTGGGGGAGCTAAGAAACATTAAACATAGTTTCCATAACTCTAACACATGAAATTTCACATTCTCCAGATCAGGTGCAGACATGGAAACACAGACTCACATGCTCACAATCCCAAAGGATGACTTCCATAGAGAGGGTTGTGGAGATGAAATAAGTGTCTCCCTGCTTCACTTCCATGCTATACTGCTAAGGAGCAGATGCTTATGAAGTCAGCCAAGACCTAATACTATTATAATACTCCTGAGAACCTACTGATCCTGCCTGCAACCCATACAGTAATTGGAGGGATGTGCTTTGTGTTTTTATAATTTCCTCATTCTTCCTCTGCAAATAAGTTGCAGGTGCTATGGAGTGTACATAGTATGTAAGAACAAGGCAGCCCACAGTACATACTCTGGTTGTCTCAATATGTAGCTTTGTCCTGGCCTGGAGGAGCCTGGAGTAAGAAACATAGCTGGAACATCAGTTAGAATCCATCCCTCCCCTTTCCCTCCCTCTCCTTCTCTCCTTTTTTCTTTCCCCCTCTCTCTCCCCCTTCCCTATTTTCTTTGTTGAAACCTCTTCTGAAAGAACTGAGATTGGAAAAAAGTTCTTGACTATTGGAAGCAGAGTGCTTTGGAGTGCAAGAGTAGCCATGAGTCCTCTTGTATAGTCTTACTGTTCCCAGCCATATAATTTGTCTGCCAGGTTGAAGTCCTGGATATCATCCTTATACCAGATAGCTTGAGCAGAGAGATCAAGAAGGCAGAAGTTGATAGCATTAAATGTCAGTCCTCTGAATGATCTATGGATTTCAGTCTTTCCTCCTGCAATCACTGGATACAGAGCATTCTTAGTTCTGGATGACAGAGGAAAAGGATCAAGGGGCTATCTTCACAGATTTCCAAAACCCTTCCTGGAATTCCTAGTCATATAAACAACAACTGTTCTTGAATATGTAGCTATAGAGAGGACCCTTTGGTATAGAGAGGTAGGTATATTGGAAATGTTTTGCCTATAAATGATAGAGCTACATTAGAAGCCACAGGCTAATCAACAGATACTCCTCTAGAGCAGTGGTTCCCCAACCTTTCTGGCTTCGTGCACCAGCGGAAGAGGAAATGGTTCCACGCATGCAGCTCCATTTGCGCAAATGGCAGGCACTCATGCGTGTGTGCATAAAGCTCCATTTGTATGAGCGGCGGGGTGCCTGTCACTCACACAAATGGAGCTTCACACACAGACGCGTGCACACACACACACACACACACACTAGCCGCCAGTCTGCAAATGGAGCTGCATGCATAAGTCTGTGCACTTGCTGCTTGCGCAGCCCAGTTCCAAACAGGCTGCAGCCCATGAGTTGAGGACCCCTGCTCTAGAGCACTTGCCAAGCACAGAAAACTGGGTAGAAATAAATCAGGGCTAACTTACTGTAAATATGATACGCAAGTTTTGTGATCTCTGTTTAGATCTTTAATTAAGAGCTAATTAGTTAATTAAGATCTTTTGTCCAATGTTCTTTGTTCAAATTAAACTTTTTCTTCAATAAACACCATGTAGTTGTGTGAATCTTATCTTACATTATGTTATATTAACTATATACAGTTTAAGAGGTAGTTATTCCCATAAGATGCAAAATTATATTAAACTTGCACTTAATTTGGATGGCTTTGTTTTATTGTTTAGTTTTTTATTAGCCTTGCTGAGTAGAGAGCAATTACACAGAAATTGAATATTAATATTGTATTTAATGGGTACATAATTACAGATTCTTAGGAGCCAAACCTTTGCAATATCAATGAGTTCTTCATTTCAAAATGTATCATTCCACTATTGAGAAGCTTTCAGCAGTCTTTATGTCAGTTAAGTTTCACCAACTGTTTAATATACTGTATAAAAATATAAAAATGTAATAAACAAACAAATAAATAAATAGGTCTTTCATTTTGGTGAAAGGAGTATCACAGAAGTCTCTCCTTCTTCTCTTGGAATGAAATTTGTACACAGCCATTCTACCACCTTCCCTCACGCCATATGTGCATATCCAAGTGTAATCCTCTCCTCAGTGGGAAAGCCACCACCAAAATGCACAATCACACATGGCTCTGGGAGAGACATTCTGCCCTCTTGGCCTCTCTTCTTGATCCAGTTACTGCTGTTTCACTCGTGACCTTCTTTGACATTCCCTATAGAGGAAAGCCACAGGACCGGTCTGGCAAGAGGTGTGAATGTAATACTACCACCATCTGTGCACTGCCCGGTGCCAGGCACTAGGCAGGGCATGTTTCAGTAAATGCTGGCATCCTTCAACATTGGCAGGTAAGAAAATTGCTGTATCTTTCTTCTCACTTCTCAAAAGCCACACATCTCTATTTTCTATATCAGCTGGAATTACTCTACAAAGGCACAAGCTTACGAAATAAAAGTACATAAGTAAATTGACTAATACATTGCTCAATCTCCCTGTCTCAGATTTTCATATATAAGATGCAACATACCGATTGTCTATTATTACCAACTTTAAATAATAGCTGCACCAGATAAGAATATTGACATTAAGTGTTTTCATAAAGGCAGCACTGCTATGTATATGGGGAGGAAACATGATCTTGCTCTCAAATATTAAAAATATTTTACAAATTTTCAAATATTTCCCCTTGTTATATTAATACACATCCCAATTCTCTGCCCTGTTTTTCTTTATATATTCCCTGACATGCATGTTCTTTTTTGGGTTATTGAAGAGAAATCTTTACCCTTTTCCCTGGATTCAACATTTCACAAAGTGTTGATGATAGTTTATGTTTGTCTGAAGTGAATTATAAGGTCAAAGCAAGGGACCTCAAGCCAGGTTTTTAGGTTTAAGGTGATGGTGATGATGGATTTTAATCATTCCTCTTTAAAATGGTTGATGCTTAATTCTTTACAGGAGGTCAAAAATTTTGGGCACTTCCAACATGCCTCCCATCAACCAGCTATTGCTGTGGGAATAAAACGTCTGCGCCATTACTAATATTAATAGTCCATTTTTTTCTCTATGGGCAAGAAGAGAGAAGGGGTTAAATCAGCAGTTCTGCCTCTTATCGAAGTAATTCGATAAGGAGATCGTCCTTCAGGTCGCTAACTTTCGGGCTGCCGGCTGAAGGGGTTTTCTTTAGACAAGATCCATACAAGCTCCTGCAGTTCAATTAAAAGGGCACTGCGAGAACTAAGCGGCCCGCCTCCTGAGCTTGCTTGGACAAGGGTGGAAAAACTCTGAAAAATTTGGCAACTGATAAACAGACACCATCCTCCGGAGTCTGAGGACGAAATAAAACCCAGTGAGGTGTGAGGCTTGCTGAGAGCTGGCCCGAAGCAAGAGGTCAGCCGGCTAAGCCTCACGCAGCCCTGAAGGGAGGAGGAGGTGCACGGGTCGAAATGCTTTTCCCTCCCGCAACAGCCCTCCGAGAGAGCACGGCCACGTGCTTCTGTTGCACCCGAGGAGTCCCCAAAGCCGAAATACGCCCCCCTCGCCCTCTCCCGAGACCCGACGCGTACCATCGCGATCTCCGCTTTGGCCATCGCCGCCTCGGGATCTCTTGGCCGCCGCTGCCCCGCCGTCGGTCGCTGCTTTGCCAGGAGCAATGTAGGTATCAACAGCTCCGCGCTTCCCTGCGGGAGGGCAGGGCTGAGCCTCTGGACCACCTGACGATTTTTCCACCCAGCCTTCGGGCTCCACAGAGATGGCAGCAGCCTAGCGGATAGCCAGAGCGATGGCTGAGCAGCCTCGTGGAGGAGAGGCGAGCTAGCTCAAGTTTACCACTCGCGCTTGGTTGGCCCTTGGGGATCAGGTCCGGAAGCCTGAGGGGAGAATAAACGTCGAGGCGCTCCGATATCCTTCTCACTCCTCGAGAGATCGAGGGAAAGAACTGGACTGTTGGCGGATCGTAAAAGGGCGCATTTTCTCTTTTGCTGCCTCTCTATTGGCTCCAGCCTTACTTTTCGATAGTTGTGCGCCAACCGGGCTGCCATTCGGACATTCTTTCTCAAACATAGGCCTTACCGATAAGGCATTTCGGTTACCAGCTGTTTATACAACCTTGTTCCTCCTTTCCATGCCTAACTAGAGTGGAAGAAAAATACACATCTGCCAAAGAGCTTATTGGTGTTCAAACAACTTCATGCTGAGGAGATGAGGAATAGAAGCTGAAGAGGAGAGTGCAAGGAAACTTGAAGCTAATTTCCCTCTAAGAGCTGGAATAGCATGTGAAAATGACTCACTTACTTCTTACAATAACTAAGGAACTACAAGTATTGCAGGCACCACTTTTTAAAGATCCAACTTTCCTCCTTTAGCATGCTGTAGGATGCCAGAATTCTTCCACATTATCAGATATAGTTGTTGGATGTGAATAGAGGATCTGGAAAACTGGAATTTAGAAAAAGAGATTTTGCATATCTGAAAGTTTGAAATATTTTTTTTCATGTTTTTTATTACATTTAATTGCTTCCCATCTTACATAAATGAGCTCACATTTAATTTTGAAATACATAAAAATATTGAAATTGCAATCACCTGCTTTTTCTTGAAGTAAATTTTATTGTCAAATAGTCAGATATGGATTTGAACACACACAATAGAATTGCAGTAAACATAAAAGATAAAAACTATTATCAATGTCAGCACCGTTATATCCTATTTTCTAACACCTCCATTTATAATTCACCTATTTATTTGTTACCTCTAGATCAGGGTATCAAACTGGCGGCCTATGGGCCAGATGTGTCACACACAGGCCACACCCACCCCGGCTTTGCAAAGGCCAAAAATGTGATATGTCGCGATATGGCATGTGAAGAATGAATCTTTAGTAGAGCTTCAATTCAAAGTCACCATAGAGTTTCACAGGTTATCTTCAATCTGGATTATAGAAATCTTAGAAAACACAGAGCTGGAAGTGACTTTGGAGGTCTAGTCCAACCTTCTGCTCGAATAGGAGACTCTATATCATGCTGGACAAATGGTTATCCAATCTTTTCTTAAAACCTTCAGTGATGGAGAACCCACAGCTTTCCACTGTTCTCATTGTCAGCAAATTTCTTCTTAATTCTTTCTTGTTCTGCCCTTAGGTGCTTTGGAGAATAGGTGTACCCCTTCTCTGCGACAGTTCGTTAAGTATTAAAAGACTGCTCTCTTGTCACCTCTACTCCTTCTAGTTTCAAAATAACTCTCTAATCATAAAGCCACATCGACTCTCATCTAAACTATTTACAGGAAAAACTAGACATCTAGATTGAAGAGAATGATCAAAATTGAGAGTAATTCTTATCCACATGCAATTCAATAATTCATTCAAGTACCAAGGGAGTGAGTAAAGGAGAAACATGAATTGTTGTATATAAAAAGTGAAGATATTTGAATTTTTTGAAATCTATAGCAGGAACAGTTTTAAAAACAGGAAGTGCTAAAAACAGGTAACATACAAATATTTTTGTAGATGACAAAAATATACATTCGTAAGATGTTCTATGTAAGCTATTGGAAGGGCATGATCTGCAAATAGGGTGGCACAATGTCTTGTGGGGAAAAAGAGTAAACCATATTTACACTTTCAAAACCACCAAATTAAAGATGTGTTATTACAAATTTGAGAGAAAATAAAAAGAAAACATATTAAAATCCCAGGATGGTTATGAACAATGGAAGCTATGATATATCCAATTACATTAGATAAATCCAAAAAGATAAGGTACAGTCAATTACTAGATAATCTAGGTAGATTAAAGACGAACCAAGAACTGAGAGAAGAGGGTATAATGATAGATTGGTGGCCTTTTTTCTTAATTTTTTTCTTTTAAGAATATAGTGTGTATTTTAAGAATGTACCAAGTAGAATCCGAATGGAAGTTATGTATTATATTGAATGTTATAACTTTAGGGTATATATTGAAGCCTAAATAAGAGTTAAATGGATAAACTTAAAAGATATAAAGGCGTCATACTCCAATCAGTAACTACAGGAGAAATTTTGTTTAATGAGAAAAGATAATAGATAATTGAAACAGGACAGACAAAAATATAAATACAATGATTTGAATTGAGATGAGATAATTAAAATAAAATTGAGAAAATTAAAAGAGGGGAGAAGCTATGCAGAAAATGTAAAATAGTAATAAGATATGGAATAGAATATAAAAATGAGCATGAATCTGAATTTGTGTCTGTACGAAGAAATGTAACCCGGGATTACGCTACTTTCAAAAAGATGTTTTATTTGTATTTTTTTCTCTTTGTGAAAACTCAAATAAAATTTACAAAAAAAAAAAAAAAAAAAAAAGAATTTAGTATTAAGATTAGGTCCAAAACACCAAGTAATTTAATCCTTATACAGTTACATTATATTACACTTCATGCATTTAAACTTTGCAATTTAAATGTGGCTTTTGTTAAAGTTAAATTTTTGTATTAAAATATTTCACATTATAAAGACTAAACGTTATTCCAGCTTATATTTTTCTTATTTCTTAGAAAGAAATGTTTTCCATGTAGAAATATTTGAAGTGATCTTATAGGTATGTAAAGATAATGGACTCTACTCACTTTTATCAGTTATTAAATTATACAGAAAATGACTGAGACTTACTTTGATGTAGACATGCAACTGATAGCATCCTTAAAAGTTGTTCCCCACTTTCAAATTAAAATGCTGTCTGCTAATCCTTGAGATAGCAGGAAACTATACCAACATAAAATGTGCCGTCCCTAATTCACAGTACTTATCCTGTTCTTATTTATGATATATTGAGTGCCTTAAGGAGAAGATCTAGTGACTTTTACTAACTTTTACTGTTTCCTTCCCCCCACAAGTATCCCCAACTGGCACAAAACTCACGTTGGAATTACAAGAGGGGAGAGAAGGAATATTATGTAGTCTGTAAAAAAATGGTGTAATTAGTTGGATGATAGGAGGGTAAGAATAAAAAATAATATAAACAAATTTTATTAGATAGATAGTTAACAAAAACTGGGAAAGTAGATGTGACAACATTGTAAAGATTGCATTTGTGTTGTTTTGTTGTATAGTTTTGTATTTATGTTTTTAATTGTGTAAAATTAAATAAAAATTTATTTAAAAAACATGTTCTATGTAAGATAAACTTTTAGCTTGGTCTTTTTTCTCTGCATAAATAATTTCATCATAGTTCTAACTCTAAAATTTAAATTGCAGCATTTTGTTAGGAGCAATTCAGAATTTAGTATTAAGATTAGGGTCTTCCAGTTTGAAGTCTCGTCAGTGACAGACAGAAATCTGCGATCGTGCACAGTTTCTGTCTGGGCTCGCCGCTGGAGCGCCCCAAGCAAGCTGGTTTGGGGCTAAGCCACCCCGTAGAGGTGGTGAAGAGGGGGAGACCACCAGCAGGGTCGAGGAGAGCTGCATCTTTCCTCCTCAGCTGGCCATTACTCCCTTTCCCAAAGGCGGTTGCAGCGGTGGTCAGAAATGGCCACCACAAAGAAGAACTTCGACCGAAAAGAATGTGCAGGAGGAAGATAAGAAGTGAAAGTTTTGGCTGACCGGGTTAAATTGTAAAAACAACAACTAAGGTACCTAGAATTTAAACTTACAAAAAATAACATCGCTCCCAAAGAAGAGTCGGAAGCAGCGAAGGAAAGTGAAAAGGGAAAGGTTTGGCTTTTTCCCCCTTCTCTCTCCTTCCCTATACTGACAACTAAGAGACTTAAATAAGAAATCGGAAAAATCCTCTTTGACATCAATAGGCAATTAAGCTGAAAATAAAACAAAATGCCAAAGGGATAATAAAGATTTCTGAACATTAAAAATTTTCTTTTTCATAAGCAGGAAGGGAGAGAGAAAGAATAAGGGCAGGATCTGGAAGAGGGAGGAGACTGCCTGGAATTAAAAAGAATCTACAGTAAAACTTCAACAAGACTTCTAAAAGATACATTTTAACTGAAACTTTGTAACTAAACAATAACCCCAGGAAGAGAAAGTGAAAAAAAAGAGCAAAAAGAAACAACTTGCATGTATTTGGATTATTTGGTGATCTTTGGATTCTTGGTTATTACATTTGAATGACTAAAATCAATCGGGTGGTTGTTTAAAAATTTATACAATGGAATCACTTCTGGATGAATTGAAAATGGAACTTAAAAAGTACAAAGAAGATGCACAAGAAGGGAAGGGTTCTTTTGGCTTCGTTTTCAATTCTTAGAAATGGAGATTTGGAACTATGAGAAACAACAAGAAACGTCTGCAAAACAAGAAGACTGGGACAAAGAAGAAGCCATCTTTAATGAACAAGTAATTTTATGTGGGGAAGAAAAAGGAAAGGGGGGAAAGAGAATGGAGAATTTAAGACTTAAAAAAACAACCAAAGAAAAGAAAAATAATTTGAAAAATAAGTATAATACTGGAAAGCAACAGAAAAGGGAATACAGAAGAGAGAAATAGAGGTAGAGAGACAAGGGGGTAAAAAGGGAGAGAGAGAAGAAGAGAGGGAAGAAGGAAAGGAAAAGAAGTTACAAAGGACCGGGGCAAGATATAGAGAAACAGGACCTATTTAGAGATAATGGGTGAAAATCTAACTGAAAAAGGGATTCTGTAAAGGTACATAAGATTGTATTGTTATATTAGTAATAGAAATAACTTTAGAAAATTGGAAACAATGTATGATTAAAATGAGGGATAAAATAGTGTAACTTAGTGAAATGTTTGTGAATAAAATAAGTGAAATAAAATAAATGAGAAAATTGAATTAGGAAGGAGCAGGGAACATTTTAATTAGTTAATGTTTTAAAAATATAAGTGAAGAGGGGGCGGGAAATTAACTATGGAAAGCTTATAATTGTTCCCATAGAAGTATGATATTTAATTGAAAAGTAATGTTAAAGATGTTAAGACTTTAATGAATATTAATATTAATGATAGAATTGAATTGGAATGGAATGTTTTAATTATATACATTTATAATTTTTTCTTTTTTTAAGAATATAGTGTGTATTTTAAGAATGTACCAAGTAGAATCCGAATGGAAGTTATGTATTATATTGAATGTTATAACTTTAGGGTATATATTGAAGCCTAAATAAGAGTTAAATGGATAAACTTAAAAGATATAAAGGCGTCATACTCCAATCAGTAACTACAGGAGAAATTTTGTTTAATGAGAAAAGATAATAGATAATTGAAACAGGACAGACAAAAAATATAAATACAATGATTTGAATTGAGATGAGATAATTAAAATAAAATTGAGAAAATTAAAAGAGGGGAGAAGCTATGCAGAAAATGTAAAATAGTAATAAGATATGGAATATAATATAAAAATGAGCATGAATCTGAATTTGTGTCTGTACGAAGAAATGTAACCCGGGATTACGCTACTTTCAAAAAAGATGTTTTATTTGTATTTTTTTTCTCTTTGTGAAAACTCAAATAAAATTTACAAAAAAAAAAAAAAAAAAAAAAGAATTTAGTATTAAGATTAGGTCCAAAACACCAAGTAATTTAATCCTTATACAGTTACATTATATTACACTTCATGCATTTAAACTTTGCAATTTAAATGTGGCTTTTGTTGCAAAGTTAGAATTTTTGTATTAAAATATTTCACATTATAAAGACTAAACGTTATTCCAGCTTATATTTTTCTTATTTCTTAGAAAGAAATGTTTTCCATGTAGAAATATTTGAAGTGATCTTATAGGTATGTAAAAATAATGGACTCTACTCACATTTATCAGTTATTAAATTATACAGAAAATGACTGAGACTTACTTTGATGTAGACATGCAACTGATAGCATCCTTAAAAGTTGTTCCCCACTTTCAAATTAAAATGCTGTCTGCTAATCCTTGAGATAGCAGGAAACTATACCAACATAAAATGTGCCGTCCCTAATTCACAGTACTTATCCTGTTCTTATTTATGATATATTGAGCGCTTTAAGGAGAAGATCTAGTGACTTTTACTAACTTTTCCTAACTGTTTCCTTTCCCCCCCACAAGTATCCCCAACTGGCAGTGAAACACCTACCAATCGCTGTCCTTAGCACGGAATGGGATAGGGGCTGTTGCAGAAGACTAGATTGGCAAGGTCAGATAATTCAAACTCCTCAGCATTTTCCCTCTTCTGAATGTTAGTTTAAATTATTTCAGTGTAATGCCTAAAATAGCCCTCAGTATTCCACAATGCATTACATTTTGTTCCCACATTTGTTTCTCTTATAATTGCATTGAAAACCCTAAAGCAATCCAAAGTTTTGGATGAGAGTCTGCATCATGTAGAATGGCTAGAGCAATTTAAAGTTCTATCAAATTCCTTTTTATGCACATTATATACAATTTTCTTTTTCAGAAAAAAGACAAATATAAATTGCCTTTTCCCACACACCGAGTAACGCCACTACTGTTTTTCAATAGCACAAATATTTAAAAATAAATGTGATTTTATTCAATCTGTGGAAAAAATGCAACCTGAATAAGATCCAGATAATTAGCAATATCCCATTCCATTTCTGGAAAAGGCTATCAAGATGATGAACTTGCAACTCCAAAGACATCAAAATTAGATTGAATATCTGGACCCATCTCAGATAGGTTTTTGGCTGGGATATGGTACCAAAACTGATTTGGCTCTTAGTGATATATCAGTCAAGATATAACTGCCTAGTGAGACTGGGCCTTTGTAGCAGTGATTTGCAATAGTTCTAGTTTTTCTTAATGGGCAAACAGGGGACTCTCCTGTTTTAACATCTTGCCCTCCACGTTGTTCAACAGCTACATGAAATTGCTTCGGCAAATTATCCAGACTAGAGTTGGAATGGGATATCATCAATTTGCTGATGCCGATGACACCATACTCTATTGCACTTACTATCTGACTTAACAGTAACAGGCTAGACAAGAGGTAAATGCAGTTAGTAATAGAAAATTAGATTTGAGGGCTGAAATTCAATCTGTTTTTGATATGGTTCACTTTTTCCTGTAAAAGAAAAAAAAAGAGCAGCTTTTAACCTATATCCACAGGATTCACTATATGAATTTTTCACAATTACACCCGGTACTGCAGTTGTGATTCTTCATCTGGTTGGATTTGGATTTGGTAACAATTGATAATATGCTTTTACATTATCTTCTGCCTGAAGCTACTGTACTCTTAAAAAGGATCTGGAAGTTACAAATTGATGCAAAATATACTAAGTAGATTATTGCTAAGTCATGCAAAGTAATAGAATTGTATTATGCCTTTATACCAGGGGTGGGCAAACTTTTTGGCTCGGGGCCGCATTGACTTTTAAAATTTGACAAGACGGGCCGGGTCAGCACAAGATTTTTTGGGAATCCCCCTTCTTCTCCTTCCCCTCCCCTCGGAGGCCCCTGAGTCAGGAGTTGCTACCGCGGCGAGGCTCCGTGCGGCTCCAGTCCCGCATTGCCCCGGAAGGGAAAGGCAAAAAGGAAGAGCCACGGCGGTGCTTTGCAACGGCAGCAGCGGCACCGGAGGCTCAGGCTCAGCGGCTCCTGGTTTTGCCTTTTCCTTCCCAAGGCAACGCGGGACTGGAGCGCGCGGAGCTGCGCTGGCAGTAGCAACTCCTGACAGCCCCAGCCGGACACCTGAGCGGAGCCCGGGCGGAACTGCCTGTTGCTGCTGCCGGAGCACCGCCAGGTCGCCTCCTCCAAGCAGCCCGCCCGCCCGCCCGCCGGGCTTCCCTCCGCCGCGCTTGGGGCCAGGCGCGAGCCCGCGAGTTAAAGGAAGCCGAAAGTTGCTGGGAAGTTGCTCGGGTTTCCGGGCTTCAGGGCTTTGCAAAGGCAAAGTCTGCAGGCGGGAGCGTCTTCCCGCCGAGAACGGGAAGGGTTCCGCCTGGCGGGCGGGGCGGGCTGCTTGGAGCGGGCTGCCGTGCGGCTCGGGGCAAGGCGCGAGCCCTCAAGTTAAAAGTTGCTGGGAAGTTGCTCGGGTGCTGGGAGCAGGCTTTTAAAGTGCCGCCCGAGCAAAGTTTAAGCAGCCCGCCCATCGGGCGGAACCTTCCCGCTCCTCAGCGGGAAGACGCTCCAGCCTGCAAACTTTGCCTTTGCAAAGTTTAAGCCTGGAAGCCCGGAAATCAAGCAACTTCCCAGCAACTTTAGGCTTCGTTTTAACTCGCGGGCGCTTGCACCTCGCCCTGAGCCGCACAGCAGCCCGCTCCAAGCAGCCCACCCGCCCGCCGGCGGACCCTTCCGCTCCTCGGCGGGAAGACGCTCCAGCCTGCAAACTTTGCCTTTGCAAAGCCCTGAAGCCTCGGGAAATCTGAACACTTCCAGCAACTTTCGCTCGTTTCAACTCGCGGGCGCTCGCGCCCCGAGCCGCACGGAGGAGGAAGCCCGGACGCCCCGGTCGCCTCCTCCAAGCAGCCCGCCTGCCCGCCGGGCTTCCCCTCCGCTGCGCGGCTCGGGCCAGGCGCGGCGCCCGCGTTAAAACGCGAAGCCGAAGTTGCTGGGAAGTTGCTCGGGTGCTGGGAGCAGGCTTTAAAGTGCCGCCCAAGCAGGAACGCCGAGCCGGGAAACGGGGCACCAAGGCAGGGCAAGGCTCCACCAGCAGCGGCCTAGCTTTAGGTGGCTCAAGCAGCTTGCTCCAGCAGCCCGCCCGCCCGCCGGCGGAACCCTTCCCGCTCCTCAGCGGGAAGACACTCCAGCCTGCAAGCTTTGCCTTTGCAAAGTTTAAGCCTGGAAGCCCCGGAAAAAAAGGGGGATCGGCGGGACTCACCTTCGAGAGGTCGCACTCAAGGTGATTTTGAACTCCCAGCCGAGGCCTTTGCAAATTTCTTTTCTTTCCTACTCCTAGATCGCTCCGCACTGTTTTGCAGCTTTGGGGGCCACACGGCACAGGGCAATACGCCACGCCCAGCGATTTTTTTTCAGGGGCGGGCGGATTGGACAGACCAATGGCAGCGATTTTTTTCAGGGGCGGGCCGCATTGGACAGACCAACGGGCCGGATGTGGCCCGTGGGCCGTAGTTTGCCCACCCCTGCTTTATACCATCGACCCTGGCATCCTTTTGGACCGTCTGCAGGGGATGGGATGGGCGGCCCAGTTCTGCGCTGGTTCAGTTCCTTTCTCTGTAGCAGGTCCCAATTGGTATAGGGACCTGATAGGGAGTGAGAGGTCCAGCCCTCGGCCACTATTCTGTGGTGTACCAAAGGGCTCGCTACTTTCTCCACTCCTTTTCAACATCTATATGAAACTGCTGGGTGAGATCATCCATCACCATGGGTTAAGGTATATACTGTATGCTGATGACACTATATTTCCATTCTTGGTGACCTAAGTGATGCTGTGGCTGCCTTTTCACGGTGCCTGGAAGCTGTGGGGACCTGGATGGGGGACAACCTCTGAGTGGCTTTGGGTATGCAGGGCTCTGGGATCCGGGACTTTGTCATCTTTGACTCTGGATGGGATGGTGCTGCCCCAGAAAGACCCTCTGCAACTTAGAAGTTCTCCTAGACTCACGACTCCTATTTGAAGAACAGGTGGCAGTCACAGCTAGGAGAGTCTTCATGCGGTGCACCAGTTGTGGCCTTTCCTGGATTCCTTTTTCTTTTTCATTTTCTTCCCATTTTCATGGGACAATATTCCTAAGTAATTATTCACATTTATTGAGCTTGGTTTCAGAGCCATCTTTGGTCTCTGGGGCACTGACTCTGGGACTCTGAATGCAATTTTTTTTATCTTGGCAGAGGCAGACAACATACAGGCAATTTCAGCCTGAACAGGGTTTATTGCATCATACACAGCAAACAAAGAGTGATCTAATCTGCACAGAAAGTTACAGAGCAAGTGACACCCACCCTTGTGATAGAATGTTGGGATGGGTGGGTGGCAAAATCATCAAATTTAGGCTCAGTCGATATAGTTGTGTACAGATTTTACAAATTCTGAGAAATAATCTGGATTATTTGGATGGGGAACTAGATACATTTTCCTTCTCTCCTTCAGAAGCCTCACGGTCACATCTCCATAGATGAACCCACTCTTCTCATATAGCTAAAAGGCAGGGAAACAGGATCTAGGCACTGGCTTCAGCTCACTAAGTTCCTGTGTACGCTGCAGGGAGGTGGAACAGATCCACAAATGGGTCATTTTTTTTCTGAGTTCTGCAAAACTGATGGACATAAAATGTGGGACTGGCTCATGCAGAAGACCAGTAACTAGGAAGCACTTTTAATAGCTAAGGAGGCTGAAGCACAGCAGGATCTAATGAAGATAGGGCTACACAGAATGCAATCACATCTTCCCATCCTTCTTTCTGTAGCGAGTGCGACGTTTGGTCTTGGCCTCAATGATTTGCTGAGATTGACGCTTCAGAGCTGCCCTTGTCACCACATCAGCATCATCCTCCCCACTGTCCTCCTCATCTGCAAATAGATAAAAAAATAGATAAAAAACATCACAGTGCCATAAGCCAAGGAAGATTATCCACTATGAATATGGTACACATGAGTGGTTAAATAAAACAAAGGTCAGAGTCAGAAAACCACAACTCTGTAGCTGCTTATAACTAAGGGAGATAATGTATCTGTGGAGCCAAAGCTGTTGTGGCCCACCAGCTGCCAATGATGAAGAAGTTGGGGAAGAACCTGGGCCAGTTCTGGAGCCTGGGGAAGGCTCTGATGGATGCTCAGCATTGGACACAGAGACAGAGCCAGGGCCGTCCGGCATTTCCCAGCCAGAGAGGCAGCTGCCTTTGGTGTCAGAGATGAGTGAGGAGGAGGAACAGCTGGGACCTATTCCAGATGCATGTATGCGCAGAGCAGATAGGAGAGGTGAACAATGGAAGACAATGAGCCAGCTCAGGAAACAAAAAAATGTGGATGCTGAATGGGCCATTCCCTTCCTGGCTGGGGAATAAATAGGAGGAAAGGGGAATGGTTTGGTTGTGGCAGCCAACTGTTCGCATTTCTGGAAAGTTTGCTCCTTGTGTGTTTTGTGTACATATTGGCAAAAAAAATCAGAAAATAAAATACAAGCTGAATAGTCAAGATCTTGTTGATGACCCAAGCTCTGTAAAGGACCTTGGAATACTCACCTCTAATGATCTAAGTGCTAGAGCCCACTGCAACTACATAGCCAAAAAGGCATTAAGAGTTGTTAACCTAATCCTACGTAGCTTTTTCTCTGGTAATATCACACTACTAACCAGAGCATACAAAACATTTGCTAGACCAATACTCGAATACAGTTCATCAGTCTGGAACCCACATTACGTATCTGATATTAGCACAATTGAGAAAGTCCAGAAATATTTCACAAGAAGAGTTCTCCACTCCTCCACTCGCTGTAGAATACCTTATGCCACCAGACTTGAAATTCTAGAACTAGAAAACCTTGAATTACGCCGTCTTCGGTCTGATTTAAGCATGGTATATAAAATCATACATTGCAATGTCCTACCTGTCAATGAATACTTCAGCTTCAACCATAACAACACAAGAGCACACAATAGATACAAACTCAATGTTAACCGCACCAAACTTGATTGCAGGAAATATGACTTCAGCAATAGAGTGGTCAATGTCTGGAATACTCTACCCGACTCTGTAGTTTCTTCCCCAAACACTTTAACCTTAGACTGTCTACTATTGACCTCACCCCTTTCCTAAGAGGTCTGTAGGGGCGTGCATAAGCGCACCAACATGCCTACCGTCCCTGTCCTATTGTTTCTCTTATTCTTCTTTTATTTTTCTTATATGTACCCATTTCATGTATTCACAACTATGTATTCACTTATACTTATTATCTTGTAAACAATTGGCAAATCAAATAAATAAATAAATAAAGACTACCTTGCCAGAACTGAGGTTTGTCTATTTCTCTGCTTGAACTGACTTAATTTGCAGCCTCCTAGCTGGGAGCTCACAGCCTTGCATTTATCATAACATAAGGTTGGGGTAGTCAACAATTATATCAAATGTGTAAATAAAAGAAATGACATTTTAGATCATTTCTCTTTTTTTGTTGTAAGCTTATCTTAACAGCACAAAGGCAAGCAATTTATGCTTTTAAAAAGTACTGAAGACCTCACTATTCAGTAATTCCACAGAATCATGTCATAACGAAGATCATAAACAGTCCACAGTCATAAGAAAATAATAACCTTAACTACTGGATTAAACTTGATTCTGTACTCGCACCACCTGTTGAACCACTGGATACAGAGCCACAGAAAAGGTAGCATATAAGTTTTTGTTCTGCGGCCACATTGTCCTCCTAATCCCTGGCTAGACTTGCTTACTTACCATAATACATATCCTGCTTCTGCGCAATGGGAAGTTTCACTCTGGTATTGAAGGCAGGCAATCTCCTCTCAAGTTTAGAATGAAACTGAAACAACACAACTGCACTTTAGATTGTAGACATGGGAGAGGGCAACGACAGCTGGTGCACTGAGGTAGAGCCTAGCAAACCTGGTAGCTCAGCAATTGTGATCTACATTTTTCTCACCAAATTAATAGTGCTAATTCAGAGACATTAAAGCTCATGAAACTGTAGAGTATATTTTATTCAAACAAGTGAAGATAGGAAAGAAGGAGCTATTGGGTAAGGGTATTGAGTAAGAATTACAATTCTTTATCAGCCATGTACTTTCTAGGATGACTAATTTGGTATTAGCTTATAACTAGCCTATCACAAAAATATATATTGGCTGATCACAAAACATGCTTAACTAGGCCAGTGCAAGATCTAGAAGCTGTATTTGCCTAACATGCTAAACCTAGTTACTTCTAATCTTACTTTGCTTTTGTGGTTTATTGTTTTATGCAAACTAGCCCATTTGATTAATTTATGGTTCGCTATATCCTGAAAACTCAGAAAAGGGGTTAAAACAGTACACATGTTAAACATGGTCATTTTAAAAAACATTTGCACAAGAAACTCAAAATCTCACCTAACTGGGCCTGAGTTTTAATTAAAAAATGTCCTTCAAAACTGGAAAGCTTTCTTGTTAGTGTAAAAACTTGAACAGCCCAGAATAGGCTCAGGACCTGTTTCTATCTAGAATTATATGAATCATACATACAGCCAAAGAATGCCTTTAACAGTTCTACCAACTGTTTTAATGTCTACTATGATCATTGACCACCACGAACCTCTGTAGAAGCTTGGAGAAACAGTGCTTTCTTTGGTCATGTATAAATTAAAAAAAAATATTGCAAAAGATACCATAAATCATTCAAAAGAAACTAAACTTTGGAGTGTTGTTTTTAGAATTTCACTGCTTGATAAAATTGGGGAATAGATAACGATAAAGAATCTCTTTAAACCGTGGAATTCTTGGTGCTGTTGACTATTTGCTCCAGATGTTTCGTTACCAGACTAGGTAACATCTTCAGTGCTACTTTCTTTTCTCCCATCCACTTCAATAGCACTTTTCTTGCACATCAGCAAGAAAATAACTAAGCTCAGAGAGCACACCAAGGACTATACAGTTCAACCTGAGCTACATAAATTCTTCTATTAATCCTTATAAAACAATAATCAAATACATTTTTAAGAAAATGCATATTGCTCTTTAGCCTGATCTGGACTCACCTCCACTTCTTCAATTCTCCTAAGAAGCTCTGCCTTATCTTGATTCTTCAAGAATTCCACCAAATATAGCAATTTCTCTTCTGTTTGGGCCATGAGATCAAGAACATATTCACTCGCTTTCTCATCCAACTCCATGGAAGCAAAGTGGCTATCTTCCTAGGAAAAAGAAATGCTGCTAACTGGCCCGGGTTCCAATATAGCACAACAACAAAGCGCACCAATGTGCCTGCTGTCCCTGTCCTATTGTTTCTTTTTATTTTTCTTATATGTATCCATTTCATGTATTCATAACTATGTTTATACAAGATTCCTATTATCTTGTAAGTGATTGACAAATCAAATAAATCAAATAAATAAAAATAACAGGAAATCCAGAAATTTGCTAGAAAACTAATCTGCTCAGGGTCATAAAAAGAACAACAAAACACCAAATGCATTACTTTTTAGTTGTTATTGTTCCCAGTAATGCAACAAATGTTAGGGGTCTTTGCAGTGTTAGTTATAAACACTACCCTCTCCCATCTCTATCTCTTTCATTCCTCCTATCTTCTGTGAAAGAACACAATTAGCTCTCCCTTTTGAAAACGTGGCCATGGTGTTAAATAAACAGTGAAAATGGGAAACCATGATGTCCGCTGGTTATCAAGCAGCTTCTTCATTAGAAAGCTGATAGACCCAACTCTAGACACAGGCAATTGGTGACTGCAAAAAGTAATCATTTAATACTCACCAGTTTTATATGCTGAACTTTGGAAGCCAAATGTTCAATGCCAGCCTTGGCATTCAACAGAACCCGGTTCACCTTGTCCAGTTCAGCCTGAGTTGCATCACGCCTCTTTTCTTCCTTTTGTAGGTGATCACGTAACTCCTTCATCAGATTCTGAGCTCTGGAGCAAAACAGGAACAGTTCTGGACTCCAGAAAGGAATCTATGAACTTCAGCTTCTAACTTTCACTGCTCAGTGTGCTACTTGCTATACATTCCTTCATACTGAACAGCAGAAAACAAAGGTTACCATTCTGCAAGTTGGTGACCAGTATGTACTGCTGATTACATAAGTGCATATCTCACAGCCAAAGAAAAGCAAGTTGAAATACTCACCCTACTTTCCGGGCCTCTCCCGAGTACTTAGTATGCTCTAATTCATGTAACAACGCATCCTTTTCTTCTTTAAGCTGTTCCAAGGACACTTCATTCTCATTCTTCATTTCCTCCAGCTGTTTGAATGTTTCTTCTTGGGCCAGAAAGCAGGCCACAACATCCTATCACATGACCATAAAGTAGGCAAAGCATCATCCACCAATCCAACCTGGCTTCTTCCTACTCCACATGCTAGTCTTTGCATGCAAATCAGAAACAATATACTGCAAATATTGTTAATAAAATCTAACATATTCATCTTATTTAAAAAAAAATGTAAGTCCAAGAAAACTCCAAAACCAACATAGCTCTTTGGATCTATATGGCTTTTAATAATAGACTGGTCTTCATCTTACAGCTTAACAACCAAATGGAAAGGGGAGCAATCTACAACATAGAACTATATGATGCAGATCTGAGAAAGATGGCTGAAGGAAAGGATATGGGAGGACTCTGGCAGTACCAAGAGCAAGCTCAACAAAGGGTATCATTTCAGTTTAATATCATTGCATTCTGATGGGAAGATCCTAATGACCCAGGAATGAAAAGACATCTAGGAGCAGGAAGAGCATTTCTTAGTGTGACTGGTTTGGGTTTCTAGTGGTTTTCTTTGATAGATCAAATCCATTTGAGATTGGCTCATTGAACAGTTTGGGGGGGGAATCACAAGGGTTGAGACCTTTCAGTGTGTGTCTTGTTCAGAATCCTGTCTCACCATAAGCCACATATTCTGAGCACTGATGGAAAAAAAACAGATTTTATATTCATGGCTTTTTATAACAATGGATTCTGAAGAGATGAGTTCCTTAGAAACCTCAGCCTTCTGCTGGCTAAGCAGCGTTATGCTTGGGGGCATGATGTTACAATGTGGTAGAAGATTATCATACTGCATTAGTTCTATTAGTACACTGAGTAGGTGAATAACTATGAGAATGGGCAAGGACAAGTACCAGGCAGAAGTAAGCCTCTAATGCTGCAAGGCCAATGTGATAGGAAAAATTAACTCCTCTAGAATAATGAAAAAATCAATTTCCTTGAAAAAAAAATTAAGACCCTACATGGATGGATGGCCCTAAATGTACTAATGTGTTTCCAAATTGAAAGACTAGTGGCAGTTGGTGCAAGGAGTGGTAGGGCTGTTTTGTAGTCATACATGAATGATGAGTACTCTTAAGCAGCTCTTGATTGTTGATGTCAAGTGTGCCTTGGTAGGGAATGATCATGGGATGGGATGGAGTTGCTATGGAAACAGGGCTGAAAGGGTACAAATTGGAACTGAACTTTATAACTAGCCCTTCTGATTGAGAAACAAAAAAGGCAGACAATTAAAATTCCCACCCCCCAAAGTACAAAAGATTTTTCCAATTAAAAGTTCTGGATATGGTCATGTGGGCATCTTCAGGTGGTGATGAGGCCTCTGTCCATTGACCTTGACATATTTTGATAAAGATTTGCAGTTGCGCAGAGAAGGCTAAGCAAAGAATAGAAACTTAAGAGCAGGAATTTATACTCCCCCCCCCCACTCCTCATTTATACAACACCTCCAGCTCTCTTCCCAGACATATCCCCTCCCCCCCCTTACTTATGGCAGCCAAAAGATGCAAAGCAGTAGAAAAGATCTTGAAGGCTGACACATGCTCTTTGTGATCTACAGAACAGAACTCGCTGAGTGTGCTCTTCCCTTTTATTCTTATAGGGTTTCTAGAAGTACGACTGCACCCTTCCACCATGTGTGTGTTTGGCCATTCTGTCCACCTCTTCATGAAAATCAAATATTCCAAATTCTCCATACCTGTACAACGACCAAAACCCCCACTTTAGAAAGGAATTACAAGGGATTTGCAGCACACAATACATAAAGTTCTTACATTAGCCTCAGTGACCCCAGTGGCTGCTCGGACTTTGTCAAAGTTTTCAGATGCGGTGAGCACAGCCTGTTTGGTTTTCAAGATGTTTGATTTCTTAAACTGAGGTTCTCTAAGAAGATCTTCAGTTCCAAATTGGATACGATCCTTCTGGGAGTGCTGGAACATATAAAATACACATCGGACATAAAAACTGTAGATCAACAATCTCTCTCTCCCTCTCTCCCACTCTCCCTCCCTCTCCCCCCTCCCCAGCATAAAATGTGGTAGTGGAAACCAAATTCATAATAAACATCTCAGTTTTCAGTTAAAAATACAAGACTATTTCTGGTCTTCTAGCATGGCCTAAAATTTGTCAAGCACACGTATATTTTTCCAGATGGATGTTTTTCAGCTGTCCATTCAAAAGACAATATGCTATTATTTCAAATGAAAGGCATTGTTACTTGGAATAATCTATGTACAATTCTATGAATAATGTGGATTTTCTCTAGAACTGTCTGGTGTCAAATTTTGTTGTTTTTAATGTTTTAATATTTTAATGGATTTATAATTTTAAAATGATTTTATGTATCTTTTAAGTTTTGATTGGGAGCCACTCAAGAGTTGGTTGTGAGATAGGCTGCTATATAAATGCTTTAAATAAATAAATAAATAAAGTATATTGACTATGGCTTAGTTCACATTATATTTAAAACATAACATGGCTTGCTTGGTTTGATATGCTACGTAATTCTAGCCACTGTGATCTGAAAACTATAGTTTATGACATGATGATGTGGGAATTCAGTATTTATAGCATATTTAATGAACCAAGGTTAAAACAAGCCATGGTTTAGGGCAAATCATGAATCCAATCTCTATATTAGGAAAGGGACAAGAGTTTCCAAAACCAGAGGATGACTTCAGTGTCTCATACATACATTTTTTCCTTATACCTAGAAATGGAAAAAATTAAGCCCGATCTAATCTAATCTAATCTAATCTAATCTAATCTAATCTAATCTAATCTAATCTAATCTAATCTAATCTATTTACCCAATAGAACTTCTCACCCACCCCAAATAATGGGGGAAATTTGCATTTTGTACACATCTTAGTGTTTCTTCGATTTGAGATGGTCAGAACATAAATCTTATAAACATATAAATAAACTTTTTATTTACTGAGAATAAAAGGTTGCTCCAGCTGGAAATCAGTCAGTGGGATTTGAAAATGGCTTCAGATACAACTGCCAAAAGCTTGGATATATTTAAAGATCAACTAGAGTCTAGATCTAGAGTCCATCTTGATTTAGGAAGGATAGGGCTCATATCTTCTGTTTGTCTGATGACTCCAACAATAACAATTTTTTTTCTCTTTTCTACACTTTCAGGACTGGTACCTCTTACCTCATCCCTATGCTATGTTTTCTATTTCTTTCTCTGCCTTTTGTGCTGCTACTACTGGAAACAAAACAAAAATGCAGATGCGAACATTTGTCTTTTTCTCATGTGAAAGTGGTTTCTATATGAGAATGGTTTGTGTGTGTGCGTGTGTGTGTGTGTGTGTGTTTGTGTGCGTATAAAGATTAATTTCAGCACTTGATTGTTTATTTTACAGGTAATTAATTTTAATATGTAGTTTTTATTCAATTCACATTTTTTGGTCAGGCCTTACTTTTAAATGCTATTTCTACCAAGTTTGTATGTTCTTAAGCATATATACTTTAGCTTTAGCACTATATATCAGGGGTCACCAACCTTTTGACCTCAGAGACCACCAAACTCATAATTTTAAATCCTGTGGACCAGAGACCCTGGGAAAATCCCCAAAAAAGTCTGCAGGAAAATTCCCCACCCCATTTTCCTACCGATAGATTGTTCTTTATTTGGGATCGCAGGATACCGTCTCCAGCTCTGTTCTCGGGGGGGGGGGAGAGACAGACTATTGGCTTCATGCAAGGAAAGCAGCAGAAGCAGAAGAAGTCTTTCTTTTTCTTCCCAAATTCTGCCAGAAATGAGTCTTTGTGAGACTTGTTGTGCCGGCACAGTCCCTTGGAGCAGGATGCCTTGCAAGGTCCCAAAGATTCATTTCTGGCGGAATTTGGGGGAGAGAAAGAAAGACTTTTGCTGCTTTCCTTGCGTGCAGCCAAAAGCAGAAGAAAGAAGCAGCCAGGTAGCCAGGCCAGGCACGTGGGGCAAGTTCCCTCCCTCCACCCTTTCCCCCCTCCCCTCACTACCTTGTGTTGTTCGCAATGCAAGTGACGCAAGCCTTGTGTTCCCGCAGGCCATGTGGGTGGTACAGCCTTGTGTTTCCACACAGCCTAGATTAATTGCTTTGGGGGGTGCTTTGGGGGTGACATTTCTTTGTGGACCACCAAAATTTTCTCACGGACCACCAGTGGTCACCGGCCCACTGGTTGGCGACCATTGCTATATATAACTGTGTCACTTAGCTAAACTTGTATTGATGAGTGAGTATTTACCAGATTAATTTCAATGGGAATCGGCAATTCTAGGTTGACAAAGAAATCTAGGCATTGAATAGGACTTTTTTCTCTGTATTTTTTTTTTTTCAATTTTATTTTGGGAAAAGGGCATCTTAACTTTTTCACTTTTTTGGGAAAATATGCTACATCTTTACTTTTGTGCATGTGCCAGGCAAAACAAGCTCTTGGCCAGTAGCCAACATGAAAAGAAAAATAGACAAGTCACTTCATGGATAGAAAAATATGCTACACTACCCGTCTTTCTGCACGCTCATTCTGTGCTCTCTTTTCTTCTGTCATTTTCTTTATGTCTTTCAGTTTCTTATCTCGAATCTTTCTTTCTCGGTAGATGGTTTCTTCTTGAGTCAAAAGCTGCTCCTGCATTGTAAGGGGAAACAAACATAACATACTGCCCTGATCTGCATAATTCTACTACTCTTAAGGTTGTTTGAAATGGCCCATTAGATACATTGATGCGGTGATAGCACTGGTTTCCTAGATCTGAGAATCCTTTAAAAAAGTTTTGGGGATTAATGGCTATTAGTCTTGATGGCAGTATGACTGCCTCTGAAGGCCATCTGCTGGGTTTCCTTTAACAATTGGTTGGCCACTGTAAAAACAAATTGTTGGGCCACAACGGTCAGAGATAATTCAGCAAGACACTGCTTAAGTTCTTATTAATCTTTCCCCAACCTGTATGGATTTCCTCATGGAAATCCACCTCATTTGCTCTATTTACCTTTAATGAAAACCTCCAAGTATATTCCAGGAATTTGTCAAACAGAGAGCTTATTATTGGGCACACGGTTATGAACAGTTGTTACTTCCTGTTTGCTTTAGCAAGAGTTTTTCCTAATATGATTCTTCTAAGATCCCTCCAGAACAAATAATAACTTATTTAAAAGCTTGGAAAAAAAAATGGAAATGATATGTCTGTACACAAATCTAATGAATTCTGCAAAATTGTGATTCCAGGTAAATAACTAATCAGATAGATCTCCTTAAAGGGGCTTATCCTGGTACAACTCCTGACATTCACCTGCACACTCTGGATTTCTAAATACCATGCAATTTCTCTCATATACCTTTGGCAATGTGGCTCCATCTCCTGCAGCTCTGATCTTTTCTTACAACTGCTAATACCCATTAAAAATTGACCAGTCTGGATATAGCAGGAAGCAACAGCACTTATCTGAATTTAGATCATAAGCTTTGATTGTGATGCTTAACAGGGCATTGCATATTCTCTTCCATTGCTAATACCTCATCTCTTATTTAATAGTGTGCTTATCTCATTCCCCTACCCTAGCAACATTGCGAGCATGTTGTGCATCAGTGTTCACGCTTTCCAATTCTTGGAGCTCATGGCGCAGACGTAAAATTTCCGCTTCCAGGGCATCCAGTTTGTTCTGAAAGTGCAAACTTTCCTCCTGAAAAGAGATGAAAATTTCAGAGTGAATTGTAGAACAACCAACTTTAATGTTCCTACATTTTTCACCATGGGCCATAAATTTACTGGTGTTGCAGATACAAGAAAATTATTGAGGACATAAAGTCCTAAATTGTCCACAATCCAGATATTAACAGGAGTTCAAAGATTAGGTACTTCCTCCCCAGGAAACTCATGAGCGAAAGCTGTTATGTTGCTTTTCGATCACTGCAAATTGAATTACACTAATTACACTAATAGTGGCTAAAACATATTTTCTTTCTTTCAAGATGATGGGGGAATGCCTAGAGTTGTATATCCTATTTGAAATAATCTATTTTGATGAAGGCATCATACCTGCATATGTGCTTTTAGCTTCTTATACATGTTGGTGATGCGTACAGCCTCCTCAGTTTTGAATCGGGCCTTTTCCAAGCGGTTCTCCAGTGTTCGCAGAGTCTGGATGCAAAGAGCAGCAAACTAAGATAGCAGCTGAGCCAAGGATATTGAAAAGCCTCTAAAACTCCATCCAATTCAATTTGGTCCCTGTTGCAAGGTGCTATATAGTTGCTGGAAGATGAGCAATTTAATTACTTTACAGTAGCTCAATGCCCCAAAGAGTCCACTTTTCCTTCTCAGTGTTTTTTCACATTGTGGAATTTAACAATTTAAAAACAACACATCATGTCTGGAGTCATTCAAACTCCATATAGCCACAATACTAATAGTCTGGTCCAATGTCTGGGGAAAGAAACAGATCTCCAGTATCTTACAAAAGATGAGCAGGTCATGGACTCAAGGGATATTTTGTGCCATGGGGAAATGCTGCAACAGAGAAGGTGAGCTTCCTTCCTTCTATTAGGCATCATGGTTTAACAGAAGGGTCGCAAACATGCCTACTCTATCAGAGTTCTTGAGATGAAAATAAATTACTGGAGACATGTGGTCCTGCAAATGCTCTGTCCCTTTTTATATATAGTAATCAGTACAGTGAGTCGCAATTGGAAGCCCACCGAAAACTAGTGAAGCTCACAAAGTAGATGCATTACACGGGTGTACCAAAGTGCACTCAAAACCACTCTTGCTGCTTCATTCTGGAATGGCTGTAGCTTCCAGATGATCTTCAAGAGGAGAAAGATAAAAAAATTGATTACAATTAATATAAATGGACTTAACTCAGCCGTTAAAAGAAGGAAAATCTTTCATAAATTAGAGAAATTAAAATTTGATATAATCTACCTACAAGAAGTACATATTAAAAAACAATATGAACGATTGTTGATACAGCCAAAATTAGGGAAAATATTCACTTCCTTGACACAATGTAAGAAAAGAGGAGTGGTTTTATATATTAAAGAGACCCTCTCAGCGAAATTGATTTATACTGATGGAAGAATATTAATGGTGGAAATAATGGACAATAATATAAAAACACTCCTGATTGCAATTTATGCCCCGAACGACAAACAAGAAGAATTCTATACAAAATTACATATGAAAATTACATATGAAACTGGACTATGTTAATATAGTTATGATGGGAGATTTTAATGGAATTGTAGACAATAAACTGGACTACACAGCACAGAAAACAATAAAGCAAAATAGAAAGACTCTCCCTAAATCTTTTTTTTTTAATGGTAGATGAAATAAACTTAAAAGATACATGGAGAGAAAGAAATGCTAAAACTAAACAATACACCTTCTACTCAAATAGACACTTATCATGGACCAGAATAGATATGATATGGATGTCAACAGAATTGTTAACTAATATTCAAGAAATAAATATTGAAACAAGTACTTGGGCAGATCACAATCCAATGACAATTAAATGGAAAGGACAAAGAAGAAGATCTAGATGGACGTTAAATAATACTATTTTAAAGGGAAAAGACTTCACACAGTGGATGGAGAAAGAATTGGCCTTTTTCTTTGGAGAAAACAAAAAAGAAGATACATCAATCCAGAATGTATGGGATACAATGAATGCATATGCCAGAGGCTTGATAACAGACTATACAAGGAAAAGAAATAATATGAAAAGATTAGCTTCTAAGGCATTAGAAGATGAGTATAAAGGACTCGAAAAAGAGCTACAGAAAATGCCACAGAGAAAGGACATTAAGTTAAAAATGGATATAAGTAAACATAAAATGGGTCTAATAGAAAAAGAAGAATTAGCACAAAAAATTAGAGGTGCCAAACAGAACTATTTTGAAGATGCAAATAAACCAGGTAGATGGTTAGCATATAAATTGAGAAAGGAGAAAGAATCAAGGAAAATATCACAATTAATAGATGACCAAGGCCAAGTTTGCTATGGTAGTAAACAGAAGAAGGAAATTATTCGAGATTATTATGGGAAACTATACACACAAGAGAATATTGATGAGGAAAGAGTTAAACAGTATTTAGAATGCTAATTTACCCCAGATACCTAAAGAGATTGAAACAATGTTAGAAAGCAATATAACGATGATGGAGTTAACTGAAGCACTTAAGAAACAAAATAATGGAAAGGCACCAGGCCCAGATGGACTTCCGGCAGAATTTTATAAAACATTACAAGAATCATTGAATTTTCCACTGCTAGAAGTTATGAATGAAGTTATGTTAAAGAAGAAGATACCTAAATCATGGTCAGAAGCTTATATCACACTTGTTCCAAAAGAGGAGACCGATCCATTACAAATCAAGAATTATAGACCTATCTCCCTACTAAACACAGATTATAAAATCTTTTCTTCAATATTGGCAGAAAGACTTAAAAAATATTTAAATAATTTTATCCATCCTGACCAAAATGGATTTCTGCCAAAGAGACAAATCAAAGACAATATGAGAGTAATCTTGGACACTTTGGAATACTACGAGGCACATCCTGAAAAACAAATGGCTTTGATATTTCTAGATGCACAGAAGGCATTTGATAATGCGAATTGGCGATTCATGTTATTACTGCTGGAACAGATGGGCTTTGCTAGAAAATTTATTCAAGCAATAGAAGCTATATATCATAAGCAGACGGCAAGGTAATGATAGAGGGAGAACTGACAGAATCTATCGATATAAGAAAAGAAACAAGACAAGGTTGCCCACTATCACCTTTGTTGTTTGTGTTAACTTTGGAAGTGCTAAACCGAAATATTAGAGATGAAAAGAATATAAAAGGGATGAAAATTAAAAAGGAAGAATTTAAGTTGCAAGCATTTGCAGATGATCTGGTTTTTATCTTAGAAGACCCACTAGAAACAGCATCAAAATTGATAGAAAAGATAGACTTATGGAAAGGTGGCTGGTTTGAAAATAAATAAAGATAAGACAAAGATCTTGACAAAGAATGTGCTATCAAGACAAAAGGAAGAATTGGCAGACCTATTGAAAATTCAGGTCACGAATAAGATCAAGTACTTAGGGATATACTTGACAGCAAGATGCAGTACAATAAAAGAGAATAATTATATCAAACTTAAACAGCAGATAGCGCTAGATTTGGCGAAATGGGAAAATTTACAACTGACATTAATAGGGAGAATATCAACAATCAAGATGAATATATTACCCAGAATTTTATATTTGTTTCAAACAATTCCAATTAGGCTTGGAAAAGATTACTTTGAAGATTTAAATAAAATTGTGTTGAAATATATATGGCAAGGTAAGAAAGCGAGAATAAAGTTAAAACTTTTGCAAGATGCTAGAATTAGAGGATTTGGTTTGCCTAATTGGGAGTTGTATTACCAAGCTACAAATTTGATGTGGGTTAAGGAATGGATAACATTAAGAAATACTAGATTGTTGGCATTAAAGGGACATGACCTGTTGTTGGGGTGGCATGCTTTTTTATGGTATAAAGGAACTAAAACACAGGGGTATTTTAGAAGACATTATATACGGGAGTCTCTGTGGTTAAATTGGGAGAAGATTAAAAGACAATGTTATTTGAAAATTCCAGTCTGGCTATCGACTACTGAAGCATTTTCTTATCCTATAATTTACAAAAAGGAACAAACAGTTAGATATGGTGAAATATTGAATGAAAAGGGTGAACTTAAATCTATACAAAAACTAGAGGAACAAGGTATAAAGATGAATTGGTTTTCATTTGCGCAAATACATTCAAGGTATGATTAAGATTCTAAAACAGAAGGTTTCTATGATAAATTGACTGACTTAGATAAGATTTTGACAGGTACTGATGAAAAGGTGATTAAAAAATTGTATGAATATTTATTAGAAATTAAACTAGAAGAAGAACAAGTTAAAGAAACTATGATTGCTTGGGGGAAGAATTTTGGATATGGGATTGATTTAGAGAAATGGCAAAAATTGTGGTCTCAAAATTATAAAATGACAATGTCAACAGCATATAAAGAAAATTTGTATAAGATGTTTTACAGGTGGCACTTTCCCCTGACAAGAATAGCAAGAATGTTCAAGAATAAATCCGTAAAATGTTGGAAATGTCATCAGATACCTGGCTCATATTACCATATGTGGTGGACTTGTGCGGATGCTAAAAAAATACTGGACTAAAATCCATACGTGGTTGGAAAAAATGACAAAAAAACATATAGACTTGAAACCAGAGATATTTTTATTGGGAATTTTACCTGAAATATATAGTAAAGACTTGAAATACCTGATTAACAGCGGCTATGATTGTATTTGCTAAAAACTGGAAAAATGAGAAAATACCATCACAGGAGGAAATCATTAAGAAAATATTGGAATGTGCTGAAATGAGTAAATTGACATTTGAAATTAGAGAACAAGATGATAAACAATTTTATAAAATTTGGGATCTATTCTATCAATGGTTAGACAATAAAATATAGTAATGAAATATGTAGACTTTTAGAAAATAATAAATATATAAAGATGTATTCTTTTCTTATTATATCTACAAAATGATTCTAGGATAGATCTGGGATGATAATCTGAATTGTCATAAAACAAACTAAGTAAATTATGTTTATCTTGTAAAACATGAATGAATAAAAGTATAGTCAAATGATTGATTAATAATGATACTAAGGTATTTAATTTTTTATTGAAAATACGAGATTATATGCAATGTAATTGTAATTGAAGACTAAGAAATGGAAGCACAAAACAATTTGTAAACCAACCGGCACACTGTATGTACATATATGGAAGATGATTTGATGTTTTTATGTTTTGTTTGTTTATGTTTGTTTTAAAAACCAATAAAAAATTATAGAAAAAAAAAGGAGGAGAAAGATAACAAGACATGAGTAACAATGAGCAAGACCTCCTAGTCTAGGAATGGAACGTCCACATTAATCACACTACTATTGAAGAAAAGTTTTCCAATATTTTTCTTGTTTGTGGGAATTTACAAGCAAAAGAAATGGAATAGCTTGCCTCCTGGGGATGTAGGTACTCTATTACTGGAGGTTTGTTTCAAAAACAGTCTAACAACTATTTGACCGGGATAGTATAAGACTCCTGCCTTGAGCAGAGGGTTTAGACTAAAAGACCTTCGAGATCCCCTCTAGGCTATGATTATATGATTCCGTGGTTTGTTTTCTTGTTAGATTGCATTGTTCTGTTCTTGAAATAGTGTGAACTGTAATCTGGTAAAAGTCCAGGACTTATTGGACACTTGGCATCTGGTTATTCTTTTTCCCTTTTTTCCAGCGTATATAGCTTCAATTGTATGACAGGTATTGTATGAGGTGATACATAAAATGCTCTTGGGCATTTATTCTGAGCATCCCAAAAGAAGAATAATTGATCTGTTTGTGGTCACAGTTCATTCTTTAGAGATGCTTTTGTTACCTAATGAATAATTTATCATCTCAATATTTCAGTCTGGTTACACATTAAATAGCAACTGTATATGACTATAAAGGGCATTTCCAAAAAGATATTTTATCAAATTTAAAAAGAAGTAAAAAACACAGCATTATACAAATTGATTATAAATGGAAGATAGCAATATCTGCAACCAACTCTACAAAAGCCAAATATATACTGTGAACACTTGAAACTCTTGAACTATTGATAACTTCTAGTGAAGGACATCTGTTTCTGTTTTCAAAAATGCCATTTTTTCTTTAAGTTATAATTTTGCTTTTCTTTCCCATATATGAAAACACATATACAGAGAGAGGGGGGGGGGGAGAGAGAGAGAGAGAAAGAGAGCTTCAGAAATGAATCATACCAAACAAATACTTGTCAGAACTTCTAGGATAGTACCTTGTATTCCAATTTAACCCTATAACATATGGCCACCTGTGTGAGTATAATGCTAGAAAGTGAACCCAGGGATCTTCTCTACTCAAATCAAGTATATCCTTGAATCCTTGAATTATGGGCCCTTCCCTGGAGCTCTTATTATGAGCTAAAATCTAAAGAGCTAGTGATTATAATGTGGAGCATGCACAAAGTTAACAGCATGTATCTGTGTAGCATTCTTTATTTTCAGATGAGCAAATAATTCAAATCAAATATTCAAACTGGCAGAACATCTCTATCAAAACTATATGGAAAGACAAAGAACCCTATCAAAATTAATAGGATCCAAAAGGCTATTTTTTTGTTCATTGCTTGGAAATCTAATTATGCTATTCCTTCCTCATCTCTCTCTGCTTTGACCAGCTTATCTGTAATTAGAGTACATAAATCATGTCTATTTTTAATACATAGATGTAAATCTAATAGCTAGAATAAGAACAGACTTAAGGGAGAAAACAATAGTCTTGTTCATTGCCTCCCTCTTATGGTATATTTACATAATTTTACAATAATAACCAACAATCTACATATTAAAGCTTATAAGTAGCAAGTAAAGTTTGATTTTCATTGTCAAACAGAGGAGGTGGTTAGGAAATTTATTTATTTATCAAATTTATGTAAGTGTCCATCTCATAAAAAATGATTCTGGTTGGTGTAATGTAGTAAGGAAAAGAGAGAATCATCACTCCTGTCACAATTCCAATTCAAATCAGTCCCCCTCCAATAAGTACCAATTATCCTATGAGGACAGCTGCCACTTGTAACAAATGAGAGCTGATATCTGATAATGTTTGGAATGTCTGACTAGCAAAACAACAAAATATAAAAGATCTTTTAGTCATCACTATATTCCATGAAGAGGAGTTGTAGGAGGGCAACAGTACACTCACTCATCTCCCCTGATGAAATACTTGACATTTCCCGCATTGGCTGAGAGCTCAAAAACAGAGATGGCTCTGTGGCCCCACGCTTCTGCAGGGTCATTTGCAAAAATGAATCAAGCAAACGTAAATTCATTAATACTAAATTCACTTGCCAAAAGCAACACCAACCATAAGAACCTTCGTTCTCGACCTGACCTAACCATACAGCAACGTGCCCGCTCCCGTTTACTCTGCACAGAACTCAAAAAACCTCTAGACAATGGAGAGAAGGACCTGTACAATGACTGTACAATGCTGACTGTATCAAAAGTAAGTCAAACAACCCGCAACTCAGCTTTAACCTTCAACCACAACCCTACTTCAACCAATCCACCATCACCCAAGACTAGGCACGCACGCCCCTAACTACCTCAATTCCAACTACAGCTGGCCTTAAATGCAAGCTACTCAATGCAAGAAGCCTTGTGAATAAAATGCCTGAATTTCTCCTCGTACTAAATATGGCTGAATTCGACATCATATTTGTCTGTGAAACATGGCTCAACGCACCTCTCCCTGACTCCATTACCACAGTAAGAGACTATCATGTTTACCGATCAGATCGTGAAATCCATAGAGGAGGTGGTGTTGCTATCTTCTATAAAAAGTCCCTACATCTAAAAAACATCCAAGTTACCCAGGAGTTTGCTCTTCCTGAGACCATCATCTGTGAACTATTCTTAAATATCACATTTCGATTCTTACTATGTTACAGAGCACCTGATTATGACATCGAACATGTAAACAAGCTAAATTCACTACTAACATGGGCAACATCCTGCCCACACGCTTTTATCTTTCTTGGTGACTTCAATCTACTTCATATTAACTGGAACCTAAACGAATGTACAACTGAACCCATACATGCAACCTTCTACAATGCTGTTACAAATCTGGGACAGGAACAACTAGTAACCAACAATACTAGACTGAACAACTGCTTCGATCTCATCTTCTGCAATAGTTTGAATTTAATTTACGGAATACAAACTAAAGAACCCTTTTCCAACAGTGACCACAATATGATTGACTTTTGTCTCAACATACGCCTACACAAAAATCATCACAATGACCAAATCCCCAATTATAACTTCAAAAAAGGCAACTATGATCTTATAGACAATGATCTCTCATCCCTTGATTGGCAATCTCAATTCACTAGATGCAATACTGTTGAAGACCATTACAACGTATTTTTACTTGAAGTCAAAAGAGTCATCAAACTATATGTACCAATAACAACTCCCAAAACAACAAAAAACAAAACAAAACAGATCATCCATAACAATAAGAAAACTTCAATCCAAAAAGAGATCACTCTGGCGAAAAAACAAATCTGGTCACGTTGCCAACTTCAAAAGCCAATACAAAAATTTATGGCACCAGATAAAGACTGAATGCACCAATTATCACATTAAACAAGAGGAAAACCTTCTATGCACCAATTCCATCCGCGCTTTCTACAATTTTGTAAACAACAAACTAAAAGACTCAAGGTCCAGCCCACCCCTGATAGGACGTAATGGTAAAGACTGCAACGACGACACCATTAAAGCCAACATCTTTAACACATTCTTGGCTCAGTATTTGTAAACAGCAATGGATCATGCCCAGCATTTCCTAGCCAAACCACAGAAAACTACAATGATCTAATACATATCGATTTTACAGAAGACAATGTTGAAAAAGCACTACGCAATCTAAAACCATCTCTATCTATTGGACCGGATGGAATATGTGCCTACTTCTTAAAAAAGCTATCCACTGCCATAGCAGAACCTCTAAGCATAATCTTTGAAAAACCTTTCAGGACCAGCTCCTTGCCTAACCTATGGTTACAAGCCACGGTCATGCCCATCTTCAAAAAGGGAGACCCAAGCCTAGTTGAAAGTTACAGACCAATCTCCTTATGCTGCGTCACCTGTAAAGTCATGGAATCAATTATTAACCAATCCATTATCCTCCACTTAGAGACAAACAACCTACTCTCTAATAAACAATTTGGTTTCAGAAAAAAACTATCCTGTAATCTGCAACTCTCACACTGCAAAAACATATGGACTACACAATTCGATCAGAGCAAAACAATAGACACAATCTACATAGACTTCTATAAAGCCTTTGATTCAGTGGTACACGACAAACTACTCCTAAAACTAAAATCTTATGGTGTCCAGAGATACCATAGAAGCACTGGATAGAAGCATTACTGTCAAACAGACAACAAATGGTCAAAATTGGGAGTGTCCTATCAAATTCTGTACCTGTCAATAGTGGTGTCCCCCAAGTCCAACTCTCTTCATACTCTACATAAATGACCTCTGTGATCACGTTAAGAGCAACTGCGTTCTCTTCGCTGATGATGCAAAGCTATTCAACACCACAGACAATACTACTACCCTTCAAAAAGATCTTGCCTATGTATCAGAATGGTCAAACAAATGGCAACTTCAAATCTCAACAAATAAATGCTCTGTCTTACATATTGGCAAAAAAAATCAGAAAATAAAATACAAGCTGAATAATCAAGACCTTGTTGATGATCCAAGCTCTGTAATGGACCTTGGAATACTCATCTCTAATGATCTAAGTGCTAGAGCCCACTGTAACTACATGGCCAAAAAGGCATTAAGAGTTGTTAACCTAATCCTACATAGCTTTTTACACACTACTAACTAGAGCATACAAAACATTTGCTAGACCAATACTCGAATACAGCTCATCAGTCTGGAACCCACATTACGTATCTGATATTATCACAGTTGAGAAAGTCCAGAAATATTTCACAAGAAGAGTTCTCCCCTCCTCTACTCGTTGTAGAATACCTTATGCCTGATCTAAGTATGGTATATAAAATCATACATTGCAATGACTTACCTGTCAATGACTACTTCAGCTTCAACCATAACAACGCAAGAGCACACAATAGATACAAACTCAAGGTTAACCGCACCAAACTTGATTGCAGGAAATATGACTTCATCAACAGAGTGGTCAATGTCTGAAATACTCTACCCGACTCTGTGGTTTCTTCCCCAAACCCCAAAAACTTTAACCTTAGACTGTCTACTATTGACCTCACCCCTTTCCTAAGAGGTCTGTAGGGGGCGTGCATAAGCGCACCAACGTGCCTACTGTCCCTGTCCTATTGTTTCTTTTATTTTTCTTATATGTACCCATTTCATGTATTCACAACTATGTATATACTTATACCTATTATCTTGTAAGCGATTGACAAATCAAAATAAATAAAATAAAATAAAATAAAAATAAATCTCCATTTTAAATATGACGCTCATGCTACCTGGGTGGCTCTAGATATTAGCTTTGCTCAGACTGAAGCCATTTTCAAACCTTCATGCACTGAAGGTTTGGTCCCACTTTTGTAAGAAAACAAGGAAAGCTAGGATCCTGGCTCTCAAGCCTTTTCATCCTACTGCAGCCACAACTTATTGTGCCCTGCATCTCTAAAAGGGAAGAGGTTCCAAACAGCCTTCAACACGATATTCTGAGGTTTTATGACAATTTAGATGAACAATGAGGAAAGACTGCACCTATGTGAATATTGGGAAGGGCCCCCCAGAAAGGAATGGAACAACTCACCATGGCCAACTTGCCACAGCCAACTCGCTGCAGGAAAACTCAACATGGGCAACTTGCCACAGGACAACTTGCTGTGGGACAATTCAACAATTCAATTTCATTATTTAAAATAATTTTAAAAATATTTTAAATTTTGTCGTTCACTTTTCATTTTGTCCCTTCTTTGGCACCTTTTATTTAATGATTCTGTTCCACTATTTCTTTGATATTATTGTAACTCTTGTCCCACAATGAGTTGTCCTATATTGAGTTGGCCATGGTGAGTTGTCCTGCAGCGAGTTAGCTTGGCAAATTGTTCACAGCAAGTTGGCTGTGGTGAGTTGGCTGTGGCAAATTGTTGCAGACCCTGTGAGGAAAGCTCAGGAAAGGTATTGGCTTTCTCCTTCCAAGAGATTCAGGCTTCTCTCACCTTGGCTGCCTCGATGTTCCCTTCTTCCATTTCTTGCATATCATTGATTTCTTGTGCCTTAGTACTGTATTGAGTCTGCAGTTCCTCCAGCCTGAGCTTCCTCATCTCCACTTGATGCTTCAAATTGTTTAACTGATTGATTTTCTCGCATAGTCGATGATTGATTATCTGAATAGCACCCTTTAGAGTAGTGAGGAAAGGAAAAGATTTAAAGCAATCTGAACAACTGTATAGGCTGTTCATTTATTGAGAAAAGGAGGATTTGAATTATAGACAAATAATAGTTTTTAATAGAACTGAAAAGCCTACATTGATAAATCTTCCTTCCCATGTTGCAGAAGCATCTACAGAACCCCATGGTTTTGTCAGAATGGTAAAATGAGTATCACAATACAAGCTTCACCCCTCATGGCAGACATTAAATTGCAATGCTTGTTTTGTCATTTTACCCTTCGCCCCTACTCCAACCTCCCTGTAGGTATTTAAATGTCTAATTTCATCTGAGCAAACAGATATTGCAGAGCCTGGAAAAGCTTTTTAAAAAAAATAAAGGCAGTTTTCCCTTTCAATTCCATTAGTTTAAATTTTTCTCATTTAACAAATAAAAATATGTAAAGAATATTTTAAAAAAAGCAAAAGTAAGATAAACCCACATGCTACAAACAGCTAGATGAATTTCTTATTCTCTAAAACTAATTATTTGTTTCTGTTTAGAATGTGATCAGTTTGAAGGCACAGCTGTTTTCTTTGGTCTAACCATAGTTAAATGACTGCAATATTCCTTGTTCAAATGAAGTATTTATTGGCAGGTAGTCTAAAACAGAGTAAATTTTTTAAACTTTTCTTTCTAGTCCTGGTAGAAGCAAAGGAAGCATGTGAGCCTGAAGTGTATAGGACTACATTTTATGCCATATGGTGTGTTTAACATTCATATGGTATGCATGTTATATATACCCTATGTATGTATAACAAACATATTTTGTTATACTTCAAAAGGCTTCAAAGGTGCCAGTATTGGCATCTCCCCAGTGTACTAGGAAGAATGACTCAAAAAATAGAATGCCATTACTGAAATTATTTGCTTTCTCCTTATCTCTAAAAGCAAGATACTTACCTGTTATGTCTCACCTGTACAAACAAAGTAATAAGTCCAAATTTCCAACTGAAATACAAATAAGCAGGCAAGTCCAGTAATTACAGGGTTAAATTCCTTAATCCGAAAACATTCTTGGCAGTCTCACGCCAGCTGTCTGCCAAGTCCGATAAGGAAGCATAAATCACAAGCTGACGCCACACACAGGAAAATGCGAAGCTTCTCTCACTAAATTAACACGTTGTCCCGAACAAGAACTCAGAGCTAACACACCCACTTTTATTCCCTGTGGGGCGTGTCAGTCTCTCATCTCAGTCTCTGATTTGTCCTTTCTTTCTACGTTGCATCTCACGCTTTTTCCTGCGTCCTTGCCTCGCATCAAACCAACATTCCTCAGCCAGAGGCTCTGATACGCCCTCCTGGTTATCTGCCGACACCTGAGGCACAACCAGGGAGGAAGGACTTGCCGAAGAGGAAAGTCTTGGGGAGGAAGGCAATTCCAAATCCTCTAACAAAGCAGGCTCAAACCTCAGAGCCAAATCCTCTTCTTCCTCATTGTCCAAGTCTGTGTCCTCTAACAGAGCAGGCTCAAACCTCTGAGTCACAACACTTACCTATTTTTACCAATCAACAAATTCATAAAGTATAAAGTGGACTTTAAAATGGGCTATCAAGTAGACATTTTAAAGTTAAAACTATCATATAACAGTATGTAGAAACAAATTGAAAGCACAAATCATTCAAAATTGATGGGTATGATAATATCCTCTACCCTGATTATTGTTTGTTGAATTTGGAGTTTTGGAGTTCATATGGTCAAAAATATTACCAGGCATATGGTAGTCTAATTCAAAAGCATAATCTTGTATTCTATAGCCCTGGGATTTGCTCTTTTTTGTGAATAACCTAACCTTAGATTCCATCTTAGGCTTGAATTCTATGCACATTTTGAGAAATATGTCCTATGGTATTAATTAGAGTAGAATTCTGGAAGTCCACAAGTCATAAAAGAGCCATGTTTCCCACCCCTGGAGTAGAGGCATGCTAACTTGAGTTAGCCCAGAATTCTCAGACTTCTTTAACTCTGTAATCCCAACTCTTTAAATGCCAGGTTTTTTTTAAAAAAAATTAGCAATGAATTTCAGAAATGTTTGAATGATCAATTACCTCCCCAGTTTTATTTTTCACAGCTCCTTGTTCAGTTGGATGTTCTTGGAATGCAGCCTTAATTACTTTTTCCTCTCCCTGGAAAAAAACAACATCCCAAAACAATTATAGTCATTATCTGAAGGTAATCTAAATCCAAATTTTTGAAAAAAAAATTTGGCTGGATTTCAGTATTAATTTTCATTGAATAAGAATTGGTAGTCTGGTTCACACATAATCCTAAACCACAGTGAGTAGGTCCATATATCAAATAAGACCAAAAACAAATAAATCAGATCATAGCTTTATATAACCCCTGAAGCCAGTTCATGGGTAAATAAGGGATGAGAGAAGGACATAAGCAACAGACCCTTTCAGAACTCTGCTGCCTTCCTTCCTTCTTTCTTTCCTAATATAAAAAATGCAGAAGATACAGAAAAGGCTTAACATACAATTTTCTGTTAAATACTATATACTTATAATAAATCTTGCTAGAGCAGCATTAAGAAAGAAGCATTTGTGTTATTAAGTGACAAGCAAGCCAATCAGATACAATGTAAAACGAACACGTTTTTAATAATGTTGTAAGCTGTAACTCTGATTTTATTTTTCTTTATCACAGAATTTATTTTTTTAGATTTACTATACTGTACTATACTATACTACACTACACTACACAACGATATTTCTAAAAATACAAGGAATAAAGGCAAATAGCTGTTCCTGTCACTTTTAGAATACAAATGCAGACATACACACAGAAGCATAGACACACAGACACACAAAGGCAAAGAGCTGTTACAATATTCCAAAAGTAACAGGAACAGCCACTTGCATTAAGCTACCAGATCTGAGTAGAAACATACAAACGTCAGATGCCAAGAAACAGTTTTTTGCATTCCGATTCTCTTTGCCATTTCATGCTTATTGGGATTTTTGCCACTCTGACATCTGCATATTTATAGTGAAATCAGAAGTTACGGTGCTTGACAAATGAACTCGCCAGTGACATGTTTCAATCTGGCAAAACTGAAAAACAATTTGCCCTGAAGAGAGGAGGTAGTAAGCATAGCAGACTGTTAGAAAACCTATCTGATGAGGACCCAGATTGTTGGAGGGCAATATGCTGAATCTGAAAACCGCTTAGAGAGGACTGTAAAGCACTATGAAGAGATATATAAGTCTAAATACTATTGCTATTGCTATTGAACAGAGCAGCCCAAACAGAATAAGCAGAGATCGTAAATATATTCTACCAAGAGAAGATGAAATTAGAGTCTCTATATTTTTCTTTTCCAATGTCATACTGTAGGAACCAATGAGAAAAGAGAAACAATTCCAAAGTCAGGGAAAAGAAGTGGTGATTATGATTTGACAAGGGCTCAGTGAGATAGGGCAGTAGAAGGCACAAAGGTTACCGCTAGGAGGTCTGCCAGCCTCTGATGCAATTTCTTATTCTCCTGCCTTAACCGCAAAATTGACTCCTTGTTCTTCTTGATGTTCCATTGGGAATTCTCATAGAAAGCTTTCCGGTCACCTTCTGTAATGAGCAGAAATGAAACCATACTTCTGATCAAGTAGTTATTGGTTCATTGAAAAAAGCCAACAAAGCCAAATAGTTCCAAACTGATATGTTGTTAATTTTAAATGAAATTGTGTAATATGCCACTAAAATGAAGGAATTAATGCTGTAAATCAGAAGTACAACTCTGATGATAGAATTTCTGTCTATATGAATTTATATTTTCTTTATCTGTAGAAAATGAGATTTTGAAACTATGTTCATCTCTATACTTCAAGCCTGAAGACATGTGAGCTTTTACATAACATTTCCATGAAAGAAAATAGGAATTATGTATGGTATGATATTGTAAGGCAATCATCCATTGGCCATAGCAGAAATATCTCCCAAGCACTTTCACTAATTCCATATTCCATTAAAAATAAATTAAATTGAATATATTTTGCTAACTTTAGTTAGACTGATACTATTGGAATATTATAATGAATACAGAGAATACTGTATTCAGCCTTCCATTCTTCTGAGCTCGGTAAAATGAGGACCCAGATTGTTGGGGGCAATACGCTGACTCTGTAAACTGCTTAGAGAGGGCTGTAAAGCAATGTGAAGTGGTATAGAAGTCTAAGTGCTATTCCTATTTCCCTGTGATTCGGTGTGTCTAATTGGACTTGACAACAATAAAAGTATGACTGTGATAAGATCTTACAACGCCTTTCTCATCTTTATGGGGATTGTTTATACAAAACCATATTATCATCAAATTCTTGTTAAATTCAATTGAGTACGTTTAATTTGAAGGACTGAGCAAAGCACCCTAAGCCTAGCAAAAGCCTATTCATCCTAAGAATGAATGAAACTACTTGTGCCCTTCTTTATAGCAACTCATTATCAGAAACTTTCTGACAGTGAGAACAATCAACCAATGGAACAGCTTGCCTTTGGAAGTTGTGGGAGCTTCATCACTGGAGGCTTTCAAGAAGAGATTGGACTGCCATTTGTCAGAAATGGTGTAGGGTCTCCTGCTTGGGAGACAGGTTGGACTAAATGACCTACAAGGTCCCTTCCAACTCTGTTAATCTAATCCAGGGGTCCCCAAACTTGGCAACTTTAAGACTTGTGGACCAACTCCCAGAATTCTCCAGCCAGCTATGCTGGGAGTTGGTCCACAAGTCTTAAAGTTGCCAAGTTTGGAGACCTCTGATTGAATCTAATCTGAAACGTCTCTTCCCTCCTTAATTATCACAATCCTTTTCCTCTCACCCTCTATATTTTCAGCACCCCTTACCTAGAAGCTGAATCTTGCTTTGCAGCTCCGATATCTGCTCATGAATAGGGGGCTTTATTCCTTCCAGATGTGTTACTGGCATGACAGCAGTGATGGTGGTGAGAGGGTGGAGAGTCAGAAAAGATCAAGTGGACAGGAGACAAAACACCAGCGTGGTTCCACCCGGCCTTCCTGAGATAACAGTAGGCAGAGCCTGGGGGTAATTTTTCGGGTGCAGAGGGCTAAACAGGGGATGCACTGAGAAGGAAAATGAAGTTACCACCCGCATACAGACACACTTGACAGCAAATGGTGCTTCGGCCTGAGAAGTGTTACAACCCTCTCCCCTTGGCCTTCCACAAAGGCCGCTACCGCTCTTCCAGGCTTTCCCCGCGCCCTTTGTCGGCGGCCGCAGCTCACTTGCCCATCAGCATCCTTGCGCCTAGAGGGGTCTCCATGACAACCACTTCCGACGCAAAGCGCTCATTGGTGGAAGGGGCGAGTTCTGCAGGGCACGACGGGAAAAAGGTCAAACTCTCCTGGCACCCGCCGGAAGTACCCCTCGCATTCCTCACACAGGGGGATAATAAAACCCAAGTTTATTAATTATTGTGTCACGCAGGAGATGGAATGGAAATATTTCATTTCCCACGTGGAACAAGCAACAAATAAAAGGCAAACTGCAGTCTTGGCCAATCGTGTCCCGTGGCAGCATGGACGGAAAGGAAGGCACTTCCGCCACTCTTATGATGGTCACGAAGGAAAGCCGAAGTCAAAACGGTGACTGGGAGAAAAGGCCGTTTAAGGTCCCCACCCCCTCTGCACGCTTTGGAGCGGATATTTCATAACTAACTTCCGGTTTCGAGGCGGTGGGTCTTGGGACCTTTTTCCACGAGAGTTTCGGCGGGAGGCGGGTAAGGAGGGCGGCGGGGTTGGCGCATTCACGGGCAGGGCCGCGCCTGTCGGAGGTTGCCGGGGGGGGCAGATTTCCCGGGGAGAGGGAAAACGCGGAGCGCTACTGGGGTTGCCCCTCTGCTTGGCTCTCGGTGTCCTAGTCAGTCGCCACGTAGATGGAGAGCCCGTTGGATTAAAGGGCAGAACCGCATCGCGTTCACACTTTGTAAGCTTACCCAGCTTTCCTTAACCTGCCGCTGCTGTTCTGATCTCTTGTTTTGTGGCTTTCATCCTCCGTGGACAGTATGGCCACGTCTGGGGGGCTCTAGACTAAGAATGGCTGAGATAATTAGCCATTGTTCCTTTAATGTACGCTCCTCGTTTCAGTACGAATTAAGGTGAAAGTCTGTACTACAAAAACAATATTCAGGTTCACTCTTAAAGTTTAGAAAACCTATCCAAAGTGCATTCGACTAACATAGAGCAGTACTTAATTGTTGACTCCTTGCCCTTTAGGTACAAAGGGTCATATTACTACAACAAATCAATGAACACTTAAATCTTAGTTCCTAACAGCATAGCTTTGGGTGAGCTCAACCTTTTAATAGAATGGCTAACTTGAATGAGAGGCATTCCTATTGTTTATTTTTTTGCTTTATGTGCCTAACAGGATATTTCAGATTAAGAAAAAGATTGAGATTTCAGTTTTTCAATTTCCCAAAGATGGTTTAAATTGAAATTAAAATGCTGAACTTTAGTGTTAGGCAAGTTACTGTTTCATTTTGAAACAGTATAACGGTCAAAATGACTCTCTTTGGGTGGTGCATCCAGGACTTTTCAAGACACCGAGCAATAGTTAAACTATTAATTAGGAAGGTGGAAGATAATTAAAGTTTGACAGAGGTATTGCATTGTAATTTAATTCTCCAAATGGAGGATTTGTACTTCAAAATGGCAATTGGTAATAGGAAGCAAGTAGAATTTTGATTGTGTTAAGTCATGATCATCATAGCAGAATTTTAAACTCGGAATGTGGGAGGTGCATGTTTCTGATTTGTACCAGTTGCTGCATTTGTGTGATGGTTTGGAAAACAATAAAGTCTCTTGAGAGAAATTTAGCTCTTGCCAGTTTCATGGAATTATTATGCAGAGTTTTCTTGGCACATTAAGGAAGTGGTTTACCATTTTAAAACATTCTGATTTAGCCAACAGCTCCTAGGGTATCTGGTGGTCTCATTGAAATATCAACAGTAGAGATCTGAAATTCCAGAAAACAATACAGTGCTAAAGTTCTTGTACTGTAAGTTTCAACATGTAGGATATAAGAACATTTTCAAGCAAAGTATTGCACAGTAAGTTTGGGAAGGGGAATAATCAACATTTGATTAACATCTGAGGGGACTTGAAGTTGACCCAGACTTCCGAGGTCAGTAAAATGAGGACCCAGATTGTTGGAGGCAATATGTTTACTTTGTAAACTGCCAGAGAGTATGTAAGTATTTAAGTCTAAGTGCTATTGCTATTTGCAGGAATCTTGTGTGCTATTGATGTGATTTATTTTGAAGGATGAACTGAGGGAAAAGAAAAATTCCCCTACATCCTTTGTCAGTTCTTGGAAGTTGAAGAATATGTGAAGCCATACCCAGTCCCTAGGCACCAGAACTTATATTTGCCATGGTGGTGACACCTAGTTATTTCTATTCTGGGCATAACACCTTCATCATCTTGTCATAGGAAAAACCATAAAATGCTTAGTTTTATTTTTTAAAATATAGTTTTTATTAATTTATAATATGGTATACAAAGAGAATACAAAAGTAAATATTAGGGAAATTAGGGAAAGAAAAAGGGAAGTAGATAGTGGAGGAAAACAAGGGAAAAAGGAAAAAAAGGCATTGGCTTCTGACTCCTTTACTGCAGTAAGGCATTAACCCTCAACTTTTTACTTTTTCATAATAATATAAATTAGGCATTTCTATAACAACAAATCTATCTAATTTGTAGAACCCAAAATCAAAGTTTCATTTTTTTCCACCTCAAACACAAGGTCCACAGTGGTTTCCAAGTAGAAATAAAGTATTTGGTTTTTTTTTTCTTTAGTCAAAACAGTCAATTTAGCCAACTCTGCTGTCAGTTTTTGTAGCCATTCATCCATTGTGGGGATCAAGGTGACCTTCCATTTCTGTGCATAGAGTAGTCTTGCTGCCCTCAACATACATAACATCAGAGTTCCAAATTTTTTCCCCACATTTTGTTCCATTAAACCCAAAAGAAAAGTCTCTGGAAAAGTTTCTATATTTACTGTAAGAATTTTCTGTATTAAGATATGGATCCTACTCCAATATTTCTTTGCTTTATCACACATCCACCATACATGATAAAAAGGCTCTTCTTTACATTTAAATAAAAATGCTTAGTGTTATGATGCTGCCCATATTCTAAGTTCCTTGATATATATTGATATATTGTGTCCAGAACACGAACTTTGTTAGCATCCTTATGGCAGGTAACGTAATCTAATCAGTTGTTTGGGAGAGCAGAGGTGCTATCTTATATATATTCTTGTTCAGTTTTGGGATAGTCCTTAATGACTTAATATTTGAGATGAGATATTACCATAAGTGAGAGGTAGACACATTGGAATAGATTTAATATGTTCGGAATGTGATCTAGTAATAACGACGCTTGCGCCCCACTTGAAAGATGGAGAGTTCATTCCTAGGTAATGGTAGATGTTTCTCTCCTAGGACGCAAAGAAAAAATATCTGCTGGAACTCTGCATAGGCAACAGGAAGGGCACTGACCAGTAAAAGCTCAGCTCCATCCAATATCCCAGACCTTACCCTGAATTAGAAGGTTATAGGGTCATAAAAAGTGATATCAAAACAAATACAAGTCTTGGTCAAGAACACAAGTATTTACCAATTCTATTAGAAACTGAAAATAAATCTTTGGACTTTCATTATAGGTACATAGGAGCCTCGGAGTGCAGTACTGCAAGCTACTCCTGCTGCAGTTTGGCAGATCAAATCCCACCAGGCTCAAGGTTGACTCAGCCTTCCATCCTTCCGAGGTGGGTAAAATGAGGACCCAAATTGTTGGGGGCAATATGCTAACTCTGTAAACCGCTTTGAGAGGGCTGTAAAGCACTATAAAGCGATATATAAGTCTAAGTGTTATTGCTATTGCTACTCAGGAGATCAGCTTAATAGAATTTTTTGACTGCATGGAAAAAAATATAAATCACATATGAGGATCCTATCTGAAATTTGGGTAACTTAATAGAGAGTTTTATTTAAAATAAAATTGGATGGGAGGAAGGAATGTTCTATATCTTCCTCCTCCATGTATTCATGATAACAGGAAAGTTATTTAATTTATAGGGCCACCCATCTCAACAAGTGGCTCTGGATGGCAAACAAAATAAAAAGCAATTATAAATATTGCAAAATTTAAAATGAAAAACAACTGTGAAACATCAAATTACTAGTACAACCAAGAGGAAGTTTCTAGAATAACAAGTCCTTTGTTTGCATTTTGTTCCAGGAGTTGCTGATTTTGAACTTCCGTTATGCTGCTTCTATGTCTTGGGCTGCTCTCACTTTCTGGCCTGGCTTATCCTGTGGAAGTGAAGCGTCCACGAGGGGTCTCCCTAACAAGTGAGTTTTCAAGCAGATAATACAGGTAGTCCTCAACTTATGACCACAATTGAGCCCAAAATTTATGTTGCTAAGTGAGAAATTTGTTAAGTGAGTTTTGCCCCTTTTTACCACTTTTCTTGCCACACTTGTTAAGTGAATCAGTGCAGTTGTTAAATTAGTAACACGATTGTTAAGTGGATCTGTTTTCCCCATTGACTTAGCTTGTCAGAAGATTGCAAAAAGTGATCACATGACCCTGGGACACTGCAACTGTCATAAATGTGAGTCAGTTATCAAGTGTCCGAATGTAAATTACATGACCATGGGTATGCTGCAACAGTCGTAAGTGTGAAAAATGGTCATAACTCACTTTTTTCAGTGATGTCGTAACTTTGAATGGTCACTAAGCGAACTACCTGTAGAGGATTACCTGTATTAAACCAACTGGAAATACAGGTAGTCCTCCACTTACAACAATTCATTTAGATGGCAGGTTTGATCTTTTCTTACAAAGTATTGCTTGAACAGTTTCATTATTTCTAACAATCAGAGGTTGGAAACACGTCGTGTCTATAATTTTGCATTATAAATCAAAAGATTGCATCCATGTTGTATAAGGAAACCCTGTCTGGTGTTTGTTTTCTTGGATTTAAAATGGAGCTATGAGAGAGAAAACTGGTCATCTGAAGAGAAATTTAAAGCAAATGAATTACTTAAAAGAAAACAATTCAGTGTTTGAAGTTTGTTTAGATATGCAACTTCCTGTTGCCCTCAATACTGATTTGTTTTGAATGCTAACAATAAGGTACAGAAGTGGAGTTGCCTCCTGGTCGGCATCTTTTTTGTCACTTAGAATACAAATTATATAGACATAAGCTATGGAATGACTTAACTAAGCATGGAATATTAAATGCTGAATACTTTTCTAAATTGACATATCTTTTTTTCAGTATTTTTTCTTACTTGAACCCAAGTGTGTGTGTGTGTCTGTTGTTTTTAGACCATCACTTCTATGACGAATCAAAATCATTCACTTGTCTTGATGGCTCTGCCACAATATCCTTTGATAGAGTCAACGATGATTACTGTGATTGCAAAGATGGCTCAGATGAGCCAGGTAAGTGGGACATATTTAAATTGGCCTTATTTGCACATACTGCCTTTCCTGTCCCATCTTTTGTGATTACTGCTCTAAGGATGTTTGCTAGTATTACATCTCACATCAACCAATGTGTATCTCTCTTTTAACAAGGGACAGGAACTAAGCTGCTAGCAGTCCCATCCCCATTAATTTTATTAGATTGCTTAAGCAGTTAAGCACAAATATCTGAAGATTGTCTTAAAATTTGATATCCAGACATAAAACCGTAATATTTATGAAGTAGATGATACTAAGTGGCTTCCCACTGCAAAATAGGACACAGATGGCCAAGATAAAAATAATTGTAATTAAAAATTACAATTTTTAAATTAAAAATTAAAATGAATAAAATGAAATTCAATATTATATATACCAATTAATAGAAACCAAATCAATTGCTGTTACTAGTCTTATTTTTTAAATCTCTAGAAGTTCTTAAAAAACTGCTTCAATTTATGCAAGAGTTTGTTTCTTATATGTTTTACTGTCATAGCCTTTGGACACCTTATGAATAGCAAGTAAATTGTGATTGCTAGGAGAAATTAATTAAAAGGGGATGCGGTGGCTCAGTGGCTAAGACACTGAGCTTGTCGATCAGAAGGTCGGCAGCTCAGTTTGAACCCTAGCACCGCGTAACGGAATGAGCTCCGATTACTTGTCCCAGCTTCTACCAACCTAGCAGTTCGAAAGCACATAAAAATTGCAAGTAGAAAAATAGGGACCACTTTAGTGGGAAGGTAACAGCGCTCCATGTGCCTTCGGCGTTTAGTCATGGCGGCCACACGACCATGGAGATGTCTTTGGACAGTGCTGGCTGTTCAGCTTAGAAACGGAGATGAGCACCGCCTCCTAGAGCTGAAAACAACTAGCATGCATGCGCGGGGGAACCTTTACCTTACAATAAATTAATATAAATTAACCCACACATGTAAGCTCTGTATAGTAGAGAGCTTGCATGGCTTAATTTATGCTTTCTTCTCTTCCCCAACCCCTTTCCCCCTTTTGGTTAACGTACAACTGTCTTGTCTTTCTACCCAGGAACTGCTGCATGTCCCAATGGCCGCTTCCATTGCTCCAATGCTGGATACCGTCCTATGTACATCCCCTCTTCCCGTATCAATGATGGGATCTGCGGTAAGTATTGCTCCTTGTTGTGAAGGAATTGTTTAGCTCTGAACGGTAGAACTCAAGTGATAGATGCCAATAGTTCTCTCCTTGCTCTCTTAGATTGCTGTGATACAACTGATGAGTACAACAGTGGCACAATGTGTGAAAACACCTGCAGGTAAGATGTTACTTGTTTTAGAAGAAGCCCCTTCTTTGTTCAGAGGACTGATTCAGAAGCAGACTCAGGTACTAGTTATCAAATATTCAACTTAGGGGAGAGGGATGCATTTAGAACAGTTTTTCTTAAACAGGTTAGTAATAGCAATATCACATTTATATACTGCTCCATAGTACTTTACAGCAGGGTTCCCCATCCTGTGGGCCATGAGGGGATTGCAACTGGGCCACAGAAATGGCTAGAGAGCACGCATGCATGCACACACATCTTCACTTGTGCGAGCAGTGGATGAATGTGTGTGCCATTTGTGTAAGCAGTAGGCACAAATGCATGCCTCTTGTGCAGTTGGAGCTGTGTGCACATGCTTCTGGCCGCTTGTGTGGAACCATCCTCTCTTCTCCCTACCCCCACCAGTCTGCAAAGCCGGAAATGTTGGGGAACTCTGCTTTACAGCACTCTGAACGATTTACAACGTTAGCATATTGGCCTTAACAATCCAGGGCCTCATTTTACTGACCTCGTAAAGATGGAAGGTTGAATCAACCTTGAGTCAGTCAGGATTAAACTCCTGGCAATGAGCAGAGTCAGCCAGCAACACTGCATTCTAACCACTTTGTTGCCCCAGTTCAGTTACCCTCCATTTGGTAATACG